>NW_028145445.1:207500-247500 GCF_977016875.1 Pavona decussata | reverse complement strand
TCCATCTCAAAAAAATGATACCAGCTGGTGTCATGTATATTTTGGGAGGATATAGTTTGCAAATACTGGAAGTGGGCGAGAAAGGCTGGTGGTCTTGATAGAAGTGACATGAAACCTGCCTTGTCCGTTATGCATGCCAAGGCTCACAATTGGACATGCCAGTTAAACTTATGTTTATCAAGTACAAGGGAATGCCTCACCCTACACACCACCTAATGCAAATACTCATAATTATCATGCAAAAAAAATGTTTGAATGGTAATTATCCTACCTGGACCACCCTTGTCCTGCAAAATCATTTTAATATTGCAAGTCTGTGTATCAGTATTTACATTATCAATCTACTTAGACAGATTTTATCATTCAGGTTATATGGGGTGGTCAATGGCAAGATGGAAGTGCATGTTCCACTGGTGAAGAAGTAGAACAGATCAACTGTCACATGTCACGATGTGGAAACACCACCAAGCACATGCTTCCTGAGAGTGAGTGGAAACTAAAGAAGTTATATACTAGTCATGAAAGGAAGATACACGGTGTAGAACATCATTGTAAACAAATGTGATGTAAATCTCCCAGATCGAGAAGAGCTCATTACTGAGCATGCCCTGTCATGGAACAGGAGGAAAATTATTGGCATGGTGCAGAGTCTTGCAAAACGATACACTCATGTGAGCAGAGGCAGCCCAAGGTCGTGTCACTAGAGAGCGTGTGATAATTAATAACTAGTGAGACGATGACCTTTGAGTGCAAGCGGTATTGTGTTACAGACAGCCGTTGAGAAATTTGAACGCATTATAAGACTTTGAATGGGAACTAAAATGCCGACGATTTTTACGCTAAAAAAACGCTAAATTTAAGTTTCACTCAATAAAATGAATAAAACTGACTCACCTCTGGTGTATTCTTGTGCGTTTTGGGGTTTATTTTGCCGTTTCGGGCGTTCTTTGAAATCACTGTCATTACCCTCATAAGACGGACTCCGTCTTATGAGGGTAATGAAACGGCAAAATAGCCCCAAAACGCACAAGAATACACCAGAGGTGAGTCAGTTTTATTCATTTTATTGAGTGAAAGTTAAATTTAGCGTTTTTTTAGCGTAAAAATCGTCGGCATTTTAGTTCCCATTCAAAGTCTTATAATGCGTTCAAATTTCTCAACGGCTGTCTGTAACACAATACCGCTTGCACTCAAAGGTCATCGTCTCACTAGTTATTAATTATCACACGCTCTCTAGTGACGCGAACTTGGGCTGCCTGTGATGTGAGTATGCTTTTCGACCCAACCTCAACACTAAATACACATACATAATTATATTATTTGATATTTAGATCGTGAGCTGAAGATTTTACACTGCAAAAGTTGACAAAGGGAACATGAAGGCACAGCCCAAATCAACTATTGCACCTAGAAATTGAGAGTCAATGATGTAATTGCTAAAACAATTCATGAATAATATTCCATTCCATTGTTATATTAAAGGTTAATAAAGTTAAAGGTTATTCAATTCAGGTTAATATACTAAAATACAATGTGTTGTTAGCTTCAGAATGACCTCATATTTTCTTCTTATCTTTGGTGTGCTAGGCTGTTAAGATGCAAAGTGAATCAGACAAAGAATTCACTGAAGTTCTTGTTGCATATAATGTACCATCAGTTCAATTTAAGGCAGACGAGTGGAAGAACATTGTTGCTTGTCATGCACAAGGTAAAATTGATATTGTGGGTTGTTGTCATGCATTTCGAGTTTAATTTAATTATTTCATGCTTTTTTAATTATTTTATGAGATCTATCATAGGTGTAATAATTGACAATTATTCGATGTGCAAATTATGAGCAAGGAAAATTACCTAGTTTTGTTTACCGCACCTTTCAAAACATGCTGAATCCGAAATTCAAATCACAACCTACGGTTACATTGTTCATTGCCATCAATCAAACAAGTGGGATCAAAACCCACCTATCAGTTAGTTTCTAAAGCTTCCTGTGCAATGATTTATGGAAGCAAAACCACAACCATTTGCGGAAGGCACAGTAAGCATGCAAAAGATAGGTAAGGCCATGTTGTGCTGCATTAACTATGGATCATGGTGTATTGCATTAACAATGGCTAGTGTACTGACACATCAAAATTACTGTTTGTTAGAAATAGAAGCCTTGCATAGCGCTACCAGCAGCATTCGGCTTCAAGATGAAATTGAAATGTTGGCGTCATCTATTGAACAGACCACTCGTTCAATGAGCAGATTGGCAGGTAAGTGCATGACTCTTTTCTAATAAGGGCTGGGGGTTAGGAATAAAAAAATATGTAACATATTATGTTAGCTACTGACATATTTTTCCTTGAGAATTTCTCCCTTAGTTTTTTTTTTAGAGTCATCAAAACAACGATCCAAACTGCGATCAAAAATATCTGCTGACAAGGCAAAGCTAACATCTTGGGTGCAGCAGTCCAATGAAGAGGCAGCAAGAAACCAAGATGCTGACCCTAACCCATGTACAGTTGCAGATGTCATGAATGGAAACTTCCCCTGGGGAAATAGTGCAGGTGAACTATTTATTTATCGTTGGTAAAAGGTAGGCAGAGCTAACTATACTGATTGCTGTCCACGGCTGCTAATTGCTCAGTTTGCTGATTTACTAATTCAGACTGGAAGATCTTGCTGCGCCGTGCTGATGAGGCCCAAATAGGCCGAAACAGCTTGTTATTTGAGTAACCTTGATGCAGAAGTTGCCCAAGCAAACCTTTAACATTTTCTGTATGGCAAACTTGTAGTGTTACCCGTGTGAAATTTAAAGTTTGTTTGTGTCTAAAGTGTTGGAACCACTTATCATGAGTTGTATCGGTGTCACAGTCATCGGTACTCATATTACAGGGTAACAACTTACCTGACCAATTACCATGGTTGAACAGGCCCTTGTCAATTAGGCTTATTGCTTGTTATAGCCCTCATAGCAATACAACCGTTTTTACTTAAATAGGGTGCTAAACTTCGCTCTTTCTCTTTTTGTTCAATTATTAATGTTCCTATAGATACACCAGTAGGTATCAAGAGATTAGTCGTTGAAAAGTTTGAAATGACAAAGCGATGGGAGGAAGAAGTTTCCCCGGTCAAAATGGAGATGGCCCACTTCATAAAATTCTACATGGAGGTTGCTATGCCTCAGCTTCAGAGGATTGCAGATGAGTTGAAGGACAGCCTCGACAGTTAGTTTGATTCAAATGAATTCAATGTTTTACATTCATGTTGAGTAGCATTGTCTTTGAATGAAATATATATTTCCAACTGCTTTTCGTCTTTTTTTTTCCCAGTTTTTCAAGATCCTCCCCGTGAATTTGACGTTGAGATGCCGCTCGAGCCTGGTGAAGAGTCTGTGCAGTCAGAAAGTGTATGCTAAGAATTGCAAAACCTTTTAGCACTTGTCTCTAGCTGGAAATCATTTTGGCTAATAAAGATTTTTTTTACTCTTTTACGTTTAGGTGGTGAGAACAAAAGAGTAATTGAAGGAAAGTTGGCGTGTGTCAAAAAGGGGATTGCGTTCTGTAAACTTCGATTGGTCAGTGACCTCATTCAAAGCAGCTCTGTCGGGTACTGTATCAGCTTCGAGGAATCCCTTGATATCCAAGATGGTGAAAACGAAGAGGAAGATGATGATGATGTCGAGGACGATGTCGATAATGGTGCAATTTCTGATGACGAACGTGTAGACATCGATCAGCCCACCACAGGGGAGGATCTTGTAGTCACTGGGGAAAATCTGCCGCATAGCAACCTGATAGAATGGAAATTTCCTGTAGAGATTAGCCAATCAACACTCGACGGGCGTAATGGTAGCTATGCTTGCAGTGTCATTGCGCTCATCTTTGCTCATTAAGTATATTGTCAGCGCCTTGACCTGCAACCAGTGCCCCTGTTATCTCCGCTGTGGGTTGTGCTTATGTGTGCTGCGATCAGAATTGGCAACCGGTTTTACGATAGTTGTCGCCATAGCTTGCCACAGCGTTTCCTATCAGCAGCGGAGGCTGCTACCATTGTAGAGCGAAGTGTCAGTGCTTCTGTTGAGCTCCCTTTGCCGGTACGCGTTTTTGATGAACATGCGCCCACAACTTTGTTGTTCCAGTTACGAAAGTTGGGTACCCGTAACCACGGCCATGCTGCCTTGCTTATAGCTAACGAGAAGACGGTCCCCTTTATGCCCATCGGAAACTGCTCTATTGTCTTGGTGGATACTCATCGACATGGCCTCCATGGTGCCGAAGTGTTATTGGGGCAGCAGGAGAGCTTAGACCAATTTGTACATGCCAGCCAGACCGTGCTAGGTTTGCAGGATGACACCTACGCCAATCTTTCCTTTATTACCTTTTACGTGGAAACCTGCGTAAGATAGGTCCAAGCTTGGGACAGGAGTCATCCTCCAGCCCTGTCCTCAAAGTCACTTCCAACACTTCTTACTGGTTTTCATACTCAGCCTTCTCCCGGGCGACGTGCATTGTTAGTTATGCCAATCAACCAAAACATCCTATCTGGCATGCTCTATCCCATCGACAATCATATGACTGTGCAGCTTTGTTAACTGTGATGTTTGACTGTCGGGGAAGCAACTGGGATGTTGCTTCCTTTGCTCGTCAACACTTGTAATGTTATTGTTTTTGTTATGTGTTAATATTTGCTTTCTGTGTCGCCTTCACCGGTTGTACACACTGTTTAGTAACTATTCGCAATGTTTTTGTTTGTATCCGTTTCGTAAGATTGCTAGCGTTTGGTGTCCTTTATTGGTCTACTGTGCGGTGATTTTTGTTTCCGTTTTGCGTGCCTTTGTGGCACAATGTTTGCAGATTTTTTTTTTAAAGGGGTGGGGTTCGACTCCCCAGCGCAGTTGGCGACCGATGTCCCCCTGTTTGTGTGCGGACCCTTCTCTCTGGTATTACACTTCTTCGCCATTAGATGTTATGTCCTACAGCCATTGCACTTACCCTACTAGGGGGCTGCGCGTCCGCCTTAAACACAATAACATATATTAATAAGTACACTGTAAGAATTGTAATAGGCTATTCAACTTTCCAGGTATTTACCATATTTCCTGCAATTAAGAGTGAAAACCTCGCTTCGGATTGGTCTAGAGAGGTGGGTGATTATAGTACAGACGCACGCACGAATGTCGTCACTGTGGCAGGACGAAGTTATTTTTTCCCGAAATTTGCTTGTCGTCCGAGACAACAACAAACAAAACGTCTTGGAACAGATCAATGGGATATAGGGCCTTTTGTGTGCTAACAAGCTAGAATGTTTGTCGTCGGACAAAACGGATGAAATCTGTCCCCACGTTTGTCTGTGAGAAAATGCAGGAATAGTCGACAATGAACAACATCACGCGGTCGATTTTTGGAAGCAGAAATGTGCTAGTAGAATAAAGGTTACTTTGAGAAAGCTGTTTCCAGTTCAGTATGCTAATTTGCAACTTCTTCATCCTAAGAAGTTCTTTACAGTTTACAACGTTTGTGAAAGCACTTGGTATGAAGCTCACTTTAGAGAATCTCTCTACCATTAAGGTATATAACAAATTCATTCCATTCGTGGACCGTGTGTACCGCTTAGAAGATGTCAAAATGCGGCAATAATATCAGACACGCTACTCGCCTGAGGTTCATTAGCGTACTTCTTTATTCTTGCCATAGTTTGACGTCTTCTCCACGTTCAGCAATAGGGCGCGCGCACGGCCAAATGGAATCTATTTGTTAGACCCGACCGTTAAAACTTCAGATCTATCAACACAAATACAGTCGAACCTGTATATAACGGCCCTGTATTAAGCGGCCACCCTCTATTAAGCGGCCAGTTTTCAAAGTCCCGATTTTTCGCTCATACAAACGCTGTATTTGTTACCTGTATTAGGCGGCCACCTCTATTAAGCGGCTGCGGCCACCCTGTAGCAGTATTATGTTTGTTTTTCTTTGTTATCTTTACCTGTATTAAGCGGCCACCTTATGTTATTTTATGCGGTATTTCATTGTGTTTAAAATGCGATCCATCATCACGATAACGAAATAACGTGTACAAAGCTACTGTAAGCTGATACTCGGCCGTTTAGTATCGTTAACGCTTTTCAGATGTCCGCAATGTGCTGAAGTACAGTAGACACAGTACCATATCACGAACGCTAAAAAAAGTTTGTTTTGAATATGCTTTACTCTTTAGCTAGAAATTCCTCTTTAATTAGCTTGTTCTTCAGCCATGTGATGGAGAAAATGAATCGCCTTCAAAGATCACTGTCAGATGCTATAGAAAATGCAGAACAACTGCGGGCGTTTGCGCAGTACCATGGATAACAGATCCATGGGGGTGTGCATACTTTCACATATTATGTGATTGTTTCAATATACAGAACGAGTAAAAAATCGCCAACTTTGCAATATGTATACGTAGGCATTTACCTCGCCGTTGTACAACGGCGAGATTTTGATCGGTAATAGATAAGTTGTTTTTTACATATTGCAAAGTTGGCGAATATTTACTCGTTCTGTATATTGAAACAATCGCATAATATGTGTTTGTCTGATCACCGCAATATGTGAAAGTATGTACACCCGATAACAGGAATTGTCGCTGGCAGTGTCGACAGTTAATGACTTGCTCTACAAACAAAAGTTTCAAATGCAGATACGCCAAACGCACGTGTCCGACTTTTTTAAGTCGCCGTAATTCTTACTCTATTCCTATTTTAACTTGAAGAATTGTATTTTCTATTGAACTACTTTTAATTAGCAGCATTTCCGTTATAACTCCACTTTGAACGCAACAAATATGAAATGACGGAATGAGTTATTTTATTTTGAACTGTAAGTCATAGAAATACAGTACTGTATACCGTAGAAGAGTAGAGGACAATTTATTGCACTGCTGTGCTTTTACACAAGCTGGTACTGAACTTTGTTTAAAGTATTAATCAATTGAAAGAGTGTTGATTGTCCTACTGTTTCCTTTGCATGAAATGTTTTTGTATGATACGCCATTAAACTGACATTAGACCACGCCCAGTGGGTATTTTTAGTGATCCTGTATTAAGCGGCCACCTGTATTAAGCGGCCAGTTCCTCAAGTCCCGAGGGTGGCCGTTATATACAGGTTCGACTGTACCTCTTATATAAAAATTCGTCTATTCGACAAATTCCAAAACAAGCAAAATGACTCGTATCACGGATGAACTGATAACAAGTGTCGGTGATTTTGGTCTTGTTTACATTTACAATGTAAATACACGTTGTTATCCTGACTGAGCTTAATTTAACCTGTGCTCGTGTAAAAACTAAACGTTTTCGTTGAATTAAAATGTCATGGAACAGACAGTCTAAATTTAAGAGAAGTGGGATAATTTTACGGAACGGTTGATTTCGGAAATGCGACAAGAAAATACTAGTTCGGTCCAATTTCTTATAGCGTAACTCTCCAGAAGCCTACTTTTATCCCAAATGAAACTGACGATGTGTGTTAATCTTGCCGGGGCTTTGTCATCATGGTCTTTCGTAGAATGGCCCATTTTGCCGATTCAACAAAATTGTATAAAAATAGCGTGCACTTTCCAAATTGGTGAAAATTGGCAGATTGATGCAGATCGGTAAACTACCCGGTCTTTCTCATCGTTGCTAACTCCACATTGGCGAAAAGTGGCATGCCAACCCAGACAAAACGTATCATGGTGACTTCCATTTTGCAGATTAGTGCAAATTAATTATGCTTATCTTGTCTGTTCTTTCTCATCATCCCCTCTACGGACATGTTCCCAACTTCAAATTTGTGAAGAGACATTCTGACCCAGAAAAAAAACTACTTGTCACTCTCCTGAGCTTGAGTTTTAATCAATGACCATGAAAACTGTTAAGAGCATAAAGAATCCTACCATACCTTAGCGACAAGGTGAAAGGTCAAAACCAAAAGTCAGGAGGAAGAAAAATATGCCCCACGACCTTTGCTTTTAACCTTTGACCTTTTTACCTCCTGAGCCAAATTTACTTGTCAAGGGCAATACGGTCACCAAGTTTCAAGGTCACAAGTTAAAAGCAAAGGTCCAAGTGCTAATCTGGCGCTGTCTTTCTCATCATCCTCTCTAAGGACATGTTCCCAACTTCAAATTTGTGAAGTCAAGAGGCATTCTGACCCATATAAAAGCCACTTTTGACTCTCCTCGTTTTGAATTTTAATCAATGACCATGAAAATTGGATGAGACGTTAACAGCATGAAAAAGCCCAACATGCGTTAGCAACAAGGTCAAATGTCAAAACCAAAGGTCAGGGGAAAGAAAAAAAAAAGCCACGTCTATGGCTTTTGACCTTTGACATTGATTGTACAAAAAGAGGGCAAAGTTGGTCATAATTGAGTCCAGTAACTTACTACCAGTTAATTTCCGCAACTCGAGTTGGTTCAGATAATAATTATTTCCACAAATATGACAGAAGTAGCTACTCTCTCTTCTTCAATCTTCTCTACTCTCTTTTCACCTCTTTTGACTTCCAAAATAGTACTTGCACAAAGTGAAACTTTTCTGTTCCTGTACAAAAACGCGGCTAATTAACATATGTTAAAGGATTGTTTAAGTTAATACAAGCATATTAAGTAATTCCACCGAACAGCTTTTCTAAGAATCGTTTTGTATTCCTTCTTTCCTGAGTTATTGCATTTATAGTATGCTTTGACGGAAACATTCATTTGAATGTCGCCTTAACTTACTCCTTTTAAAGTCCTTTATAATCAGGCGAGAGACCTAAGGGCGGATAGCGGGAGTCGCGCAAATGTGGGCAGCCAGATAAAGAGTATACAAAATGTGAGCGGGCGTAATCTGTAAAGAGGGTGGGAGTCAGGAACATATATAGAAAATAGAAAAGAAAACTCGGCATATAGGACTGAGGTAAGGTGAAAAAGAGCTAAAAATACTACGAACGTTTACTGGTAGATTTTTTTGGAGACTGTTCAGAGGGTTGAAAACTGTTTGCTCTTTGACGTCAGTGTTATCTATTGTGTGTGTGTGTCTGAGCCGATGTTGTAGAAACATGCTACGGGCTAATTAAGGGGACAAACGCAACGGCGAGTGAACCTGGTAAAGATAAGAAACTTACTTGTTTGTACAACAGTCCCCATTTCTACCATTCAAGAGCAATGGAAAATTAAGGGGACCAAAGGTAATGAAACTAGTTAAAAGAGGACGACTTTTCTGTCTGAGACATTGCAGTGAATTCTTCAATGCTTTATTCGAGTCTCCATATGAATACCTGTCACATAAAGGTAAATAACATCTGAACCAAGTGAAAAATTGTTTCTTCGTGGCGTTCATTATCTCGACTGCCAATAATTTTGGCTAGAACTTTTTGTTTTTGGTTTGGTGACGTATTATCGCACAGCAGAGCAATTTACGAGGAAAGCCTAGGCTATACGGCTAAGCTATAAATCATTTCAGTGTTCCTAAGGACCTTAAGTTGTTAATTTTCTGCGCTGCGTTGTCCTGTTGAATAAGTTTTGGCGGATATAGAGCCTAGTGTTAACAGGGTCTCCACACGGTCTGAACACAAAATTTTTTGTCACGCAGTGTAATTAACTGATTGCTGTGATTATTATGGTGAATTTATCCTATGAAGTGAAAAAACAGGTCGCTATTTATACGCTAAGGTGTTCATAATTTGCCTAGTCGTTAGTTTAGGTGAAATTCGGGTAAAACTGTGACGAAAAACCGGAGTTGTTGGGAGTTGTTTCTGACCCGTTTCTCTCGCGATTCGTGCCAGTGCGCGCAATGAACAAGTCGCCGACAGAAAAGTGAAGGAAATTCATCCAAAAAAGATAAATAAATAAAACGAGGGCCACCTAGTTATTCGTTTCTGTAAAGTAGCTGATCGAAATGGTTCTTTCGACTCGGAAAATCGTGTGAAATGCACCGTGACCAAAATGTGCAGATGTTTGTTTCGCCAGTCGTCTGGCTACACTCCACAAGATTCCTAGCGCAAATTTAACAATTGCGATTATCACAATGTTGGGCAAATAATTGCTTTAAGCAGGAGGGAGGGAGCGTCTCTATTGTTTTCACGTATTCGCCTACGACCGACTCATCACTACCAGTGTGACGTCACATAACCAATGTTTACCCTAGAGACGCCCCCTCCCTCCTGGCTTTAAGAGATGAAGCCGTTTGCTAAAAGGAACGAGTGCATTTCGATTTAATATGAACGTAGGTGATGAAGCCTTGCTATAAAGGGTGCTAACTAGTGAGTGCGTTTCAGTATCGAGTCGATACTAATTGCAGGTAATTTTTGGCCGGGGGATAGCGACCTAATTGCAGTTTCAGAGTCTCCACATGGTCTGAACACAAAATTTCCCGCGCAATGCTGTTCTCTATTATTGGATAAATTACAACAGGGCCACTTAGTCGTTCGTTGTATGTTTGTTAATAATAGCTTTCGCCTCAAAAAGTCTTGTTTTACAAATTGTGATTGAAAACGCTGCTAGACTTTTCTCGCGTGAAGTGTCACCTGAAACTCTCGCTCAGTCTCTGAGCCAATGATGTGAAAACATACTACGGACTAATTAAGTGGACCAACGCGACAGCCGGCCGGTGAAGTTTTAAAGATAACTGGAGCAATGAAAAATTAAGGGGACCAAAGGTGATTGAAACTTGTTCAAAGATAAGAAAGATGAAAGGACTCTTTTTTAATCTGAGACATTGCAATGAATTTATCAATGGATTTTGCTAAGATGATGCTTTATTCGAGTCCCCATGCATAAAAATACCTGTTCCATTACTGTAGATAAGATCTGAACCAAGTGCAAAATGTTTCTTCTTGACAGTGAATTATCTCTACTGCGAGTATTTTGGCTAGAATTTTGTTGTTACGTTGTTGGTCCCGTGACGCATTATCACACAGCAGAGCAGTACAGGAGGAACGCCTAGCCAGCCTATACGGGTAAGCTATAAATCATTATAATCCTAAGGACGCTAAGTTGTTAATTCTCTGTGCTGCGTTGTCCTGTTGAATAAAATTTGGCGGATAGAGAGCCTAGTGAATAATAAGATCCCTACACGGTCTGAAAACAAAACATTTTCACGCGGTGTAATTAACTGATTGCTATGGTGAATTTATGCTTTGAAGTGAAACTATGTAGCTTTTTATGAAAACAGATCGCTATTTAATAGGCTGAGGTGTTCATAATTTACCTAGTCTTTAGTTTAGGTGAACAATTGACTTAGAAATTCGGATAAAACTGTAGGCGAAAAACCGGATTTGTTTCTTTCTCGATGCTACGCGTGAACAAGTGGCCGACAGAAAAGTGAAGGACATTTATCTAAAAAGATAATAATCAAACCAGGGTCTCCTAATTGCTCGTTTCTGTAAAGTATCTGATCAAAAAGCCTTTTTCGACTCGGAAAATCACGTGAAATGCATGGTGACCAAAATGTGCAGATGTTCTGTTTCACTAGTGGTTTGGCTACACTCTGCAAAAATTCTAGCGCAAATGTAACAATTGCGATTATCACAAAGTTTGACCAAATAATAGCTTTAATAGATGAAGCATTGCTATGAGGGACGAGTCCATTTCGATCGAATCCTAAGACAGATAGACTGCAATAACTTCGACAGTAACAAATTTTAGCTCCCGATATCACGTAACAAATGTAAATGATGTGATTTTAAAATATGAATGTCTAGTAAGTGCGTTTTGATCGAATGTGGGTAATTTTTTGGGGGGCCTACTTGTTACTAGATGGTCCCCACATGCATGGTCTGGACTTACCGGTAACATTTTTTGTCGCGATGTGTAATTGATTGATATTATCCGGTCATGATGAATTTATATGACAAAGTGAACTAACTATCCAACCTTTTCAGAAAACTGATCGTTATTTAAGAATAATCTTTTACTGCAGAATTTACCTAGCGGTTAGTTTCGGTAAAAAATCGACTTACAAATTCAGTCGAAGTTCTGACATGTGTTCGCGAGGGTCCCCATAATATTTAGTGCAATGAAGCGTGATGTCTGCGTATAATGCATGAACGCTTCAGCGATAGAAAAGGGCAGGGAATTTATGAGAAAAATAAAACCAGGGCCACTTAGTTGTTTATTTCGATAACATATCTGATCGAAAAGGCTTTTTGACTCAGAAAGTTGGGTGAAATGGTGACCAAAATGTACAAACGTTTTGTCAGGAGCCCATTACCATTGGAAGCTCCCCAATGGTCTGGCTACACTTGGCAGAATTTCTTGCGCAAAGGGATCAGTCGTGATTATCACAATGTTGGCCAAATTATTCATTTAAGAGGTGATACCTTGCTGAGAAGAGACGAGTGCATTTCGATCGAATCCTGCGATAGAGAGAAGAAAGACAACAACAGATTTTACAGTAACAAATTGGCGGGAAATTTGACGCAAAAAATGTTACGGTAAATAATGGCCCAAGAACAGAAAGTTCTGCCACACGATGGTGTAGTTGAAATGTAACATTCATGTGATTTAATATCAATGTAGGTGATAAAGCCTTGCTGTAAAGGGCGCTGACTAGTAAGTGCGTTTCGATACTGAATGCAGTTAATTTTTGGCCGGGAGATTATAGCAACCTAATTCAGTGTAGTTCCTGAGTCCCCACATGTTCTAAACACAAAATTTCCCACGCAAAGCTTTTTTCCCAGTATTGTTGGACAAAATAATGACAGCAGGGCCACCTAGTCGTTTGCAGTAAAATATATCTGTTTAGAATAGCTTTCGGCTTAAAGAGTCTTGTTTTACAAATTGGGATGAAAAACGCTGCTAGACTTTTCTCGCGTGAAGTGTCACCTTAAACTCTCGCCATCAGTGACAGCTTGGGATCGAGATTATAAACACCGGAAAGCGGGAACAAGACTTGTGACCCCTGTGTGCTTTAATACGAAATGCGAAGTGCTTAAAATTTCGCCAAAGTTCGGGAGCTGTACTTGCGTAGGTATGAACATTCGCAAAGTAGCCGGATCTGAAATGTTTGTTTTTCTCCCTGTTGAAATCTGGTTTATAGGTGAAGCTTTGCTAAAAGGAACGAGTGACAACGAGTGCATTTCGATCGTATCCTGTGACGGATAGACTGCGATAACTCAGTTCGACAGTAACATATTTTGCTCACGATATTACGTAACAAATGTAAATGATGTGATTTTAAAATATGAATGTCTTGTAAGTGCATTTCGATCGAATGCAAGTAATTTTTTTGGGCCTACTTGTTACTAGATGGTCCCCACAATTGGTGTGGACATACCGGTAACATTTTTTGTCGCGCTGTGTAATTGATTGTTGATATTATCCGGTCATGATGAATTTATGTGACAAAATGAACTAACTATCCAACCTTTTCAGAAAACTGACCGTTATTTACGAATAATTTTTTAGTGCAGAATTTACCTAGCGGTTAGTTTCGTTGAAAAATCGACTTACAAATTCAGTCGAAGTTCTGACATGTGTTCGCGAGGGGCCCCATAATATTTAGCGCATGAAGCGTGATGTCTGCGTATAATGCATGAACGCTTCAGCGATAGAAAAGGGCAGGGAATTTATGAGAAAAATAAAACCAGGGCCACTTAGTTGTTTATTTCGATAACATATCTGATCGAAAAGGCTTTTTGACTCAGAAAGTTGGGTGAAATGGTGACCAAAATGTACAAACGTTTTGTCAGGAGCCCATTACCATTGGAAGCTCCCCAATGGTCTGGCTACACTTGGCAGAATTTCTTGCGCAAAGGGATCAGTCGTGATTATCACAATGTTGGCCAAATTATTCATTTAAGAGGTGATACCTTGCTAAGAAGAGACGAGTGCATTTCGATCGAATCCTGCGATAGAGAGAAGAAAGACAACAACAGATTTTACAGTAAAAAATTGGCGGGAAATTTGACACAAAATTTCACGGTAAATAATGGCCCAATGAACAAAATAATGACAACAGGGCCACCTAGTCGTTTGCAGTAAAATATCTGTAGAATAGCTTTCGGCTCTAAGAGTGTTGTTTTACAAATTGGGATGAAAAACGCTGCTAGACGTTTCTCGCGTGAAGTGTCACCTTTAACTCTCGCAATCAGTGACAGCTTGGGATCGAGATTATAAACACCGGAAAGCGGGTACAAGACTTGTGACCCCTGTGTCGTTACGAAACGCGAAGTGCTTAAAATTTTGCAAAAGTTCGGGAGCTATACATGCGCAGGTATGAACATTCGCAAAGTAGCCGGATCTAAAATCGGTTCAGTTGATTTTCTCCCTGCTTAAATCTGGTTATGCTAGGCCGGTCACTTCATCGCAGGAGATCGCTTTTAGATGCTAGTTTGGTGGTGGTCAGTTGCAAAGGTTTTTGCAACGATTTGTTAGTCTGAAACGTTTTTTCTTTAAAGAACGATATTGTTGTTGGTTCGTATTCTCCAAGTCAGTTTAACTCGAACTTCAATTTGAACATGTGTATGTTCACAGTGTGGCAGTCAATCGCTACTACAACCTCGAGCGCATTCTATAATCTGGACTGATACTAGTTTCATACTCTAAACAACATGTTATGTTTCGCCAAAGAAATGTCTAGTATTAGCTGTAAAACATGTTTTAAAAGACATTCCGAGAAACGAACCGTCGTGTTCTTTTGAGTTTGAACGAAAATTGCTTTTCACGCCAATTTGATCAAGGTTGACGTCTTGTTCTCGGCGCAACTTCATTAGTTTCAGAAGGAAGAGTGAACCAGTGGTTAATTTTGCTTTGCTGATACGGAAAACAATCCAAAACAGCCACATGTGAAGAAAAAGATGGTAAAGGGCTAAAAATGCTTCCATTAGCTAAATAGGGTGACTCAACGTTCACTGGCGGTTTGTTTTGGGCTGACCGCTCATTTTGCTCCGTTTAACTCTAATGTTAACTAGTGTTTCCGTGAGACAATCATGTTGTAAAACATGCTATGGCTTTTAAGAAGACAAACGCAACGGCGAGTGAATTTTTAAAGATAAGACACTTCTTCGATTCTGGAGAAATGGAAAATTAAGGGGACCAAAGATGATTGACTCAGAAAATCGGGTGAAATGGTGAACAAAAATGTAAAAAAGGAAAAAAAAAACATACCTAATTCTGCCTCACGATGGCGTAATAAAATGTAGCATTGATGTGATTTAATGTGAATGTAGGTGATGAAGCCTTGCCGCGAAGGGCGCTTAGTTGTAAGTACGTTTCGATCGCCGGAATGCAGGCCAGGCAGGTACAGTGTACGTTTTGGTGGAAAAAGCGCTTCTTTTCAGACAACTGTTCAGAGTCCCCACATGACCTGAATAAAAACTTTCCTGCATAATGCTGTAAACTGTTGCTGTGGTTGTGAGTGCAACTGTCGAACCTTTGTAGAAAACTGAAATTTAGTTATCAGAATTAATTACTAACTTTTTGTTTTCGCACAACAACAAATCAAAAGTTGATCACCACTCTAAAGAATACCCTTTACCACCCAAAGCAAAAAAGCGGAGAATTTATTCAACAACTGTAAAAAAAATTATCTGTGTAGAATAGTTTTCGGTTCCGAAATACTTTTTTTCGTTTTTTTTTTCTTTCTTTTTTTTTCACAAACGCGAAATGACACTTCAAACTCTCGCAACTTGTCTGGGATTTGGTCCCCAGGCCTCGCCCGTTGCATTGTCGAGTCTCTCAGAAAGATATTAGGGACTGGTAACTACTGTGTCACCACATTTGGCACAATTTGGCAAACTGTTTTGGTTGAATTTGGTCGAGTTTTGAGACTTTTTCTTACGTTTCACGAATCCAAAGCGGTGATTTAACGATAGTGGCTGGAGGAGATGATTCTGTTCTCGACATTGACTCAGGAAAAGGTGAAAATAATGGAGAATTTCGATTTGCTGACGAAGATGAATTTCCCCTCCTCGGACCCGTTTCTCTAAAGTCCCGGTAACTTACCGGGCCCGATAAGTATAATTTTAATTATTAAAAACTGGATCATTGTATAATGCAATTCCAGGGATTTGATTGGCTTAGCGGCCATGGTATATGAGCTATTATACCATGCCCGAGGATAGGGATCATCTTTCAAATGGTCTTCTGGTTGTTCTTGCTAAGTGGAACCAGCCATAACTTACAATATTTCTTGATTGTTTTTAATAAAACAATTATTCCACTCGCGCTTGTTGGATATGAGATGATTATAGCCAACTCGGCGCTTCGCGCCTCGTTGGCTACCTATCATCTCATATCCAACGCGCGCTCGTGGAATAATTGTTAAATGTATTTTCGCCGATTGCACAGTGATTACAGGCATGGTACTTGGCCAATGTTATCATAGAATTATAAGATTTTAAAATTTAGGATTGAAAGCTAACACAACTTGACTTCTGTTACGAAACATTACTACCAAAATCACTTATCGGGCCCGGTAAGTTACCGGGACTTTCGAGAAACGGGCCCCTGAAGACACAGACGAAGCAATGGACGATGTGGTTTGAGGATGAATACAAAAATACATGTATATGATTATGTGACAGTGAGGTAAGAACTTTATTAAAATCGTTTTAAATAATAAATGTTACCTTGTGGCTGTGTGAACATTATATGGGCTTATATGAACATTTTCATCTGATTTATTCGGCCTTCTAAATTCTAATTTTGAATTTCAAATAGCAATTAAACAGGTAATCTGGGTTGTATTCTCCAAAAATATAAGTCTTAATGCTTGCCTTGATATTTACCATCTTTCTCGGAGATTAATTAATATATATTAGAGGTGACTGATTTTGTAAGAGAAGTCAAAAGGTAATTTTTTTGTGCAGAGCTACACTGTAAGTGATTTCAAGGTACTATAAAATTTGCATAATTGTACAAAGTATGACTATACAATAACAATAACAATAACAAATATTTATTATTGAAGAAAACACTTAACAAATTGTTGCTCACAATTAGTTGGGCTATTTTGAGGTGGGCAACATTTGTAATTGTTTACAACACTTTATAAGTAAATAAAAAAGAAATGACAATAACACTTTAAAAACACTTTTGTCACTGCCAGGAAAGATTAGATTTCCTAACCAAGTTTCAAAAGCGGCATTCTTCACTTGTGAATTTTCATGTTGGCAAATTATATCCAGTTTTCGAAAGAAGAGGCTGCATGGCCTTTGCAGATTTAACAATGAAAAGAGAAAGCCTTTAGGAAGACTCAACAGCTTAAATGTGTGACAGTTGCACTAACTCATGTAAATTCACAATCACAACAAAATAATTTATTTACTGTTCAGACCATGTGAGGACTCTGAATACCAGGTTGATATAATTATCTAGTCACGTCTGACTTGGCTGTCAAAGCGAAGTCAGACATGATGTTTCTAGCAATCCATGGTGAAATCTAATTTGGCATGTTTGATTGTAAATTTGTACCATTTTTGACTCATGAATGCAGGCATGTGCAAGAACGAGTTATCGCGATCTGGGGATTTTCACTTGGTCGGCGGGTTGTTAACTTTCATGAATGCACAGTAAATGAGTCATCATAATGTAGGGGAATTTCACACGGACATTGGTCCGAAAATTTTCCAATTTTGAGATGTTGAAAACGGTGAATCAAAAGAAGAACTTCTTGAAGGAATGGTTAACAGCTTCAACAGGGGAAAATCATGCATTAACGGCAAAGACATTTTTCTTCGATTTGTAATTTTATCAACCTGATGGGCAGGTGGATCTCAAATCAACTTTTAATCTGCGGACTTTGGTAACATTCAAGTGCTTCTAGGAATGTAACACACAAATAATATTATTACAGGTTTGAATGTGATTTTGTGCCGAAATACTATTCTTATAGACTGATTTTTCATTTTCCTAACAGTTCTTGCAAAATGTTTGAAAAGCATGCTCTGATAAATTCGCTTCAAAATTGACTTCAAATCGCTTGCAAGGTGTCTCGCCGCGAAAATTATACACTTTTGCTCTTAGGCCTACAATGTATAACAAGTTAAGACCTATCTGAATAAATTTTTTTTATTAAGGAAAGCTTTTTGTATGTTTCCTATTTTTATTGAGGAAACTTGGCAACTAGGAATAATGTTGTGTAGACAAGGGCAGCACTAAAAGCCAGAATCAGGAAAACAGAAACTGGAAAGGAAAATCCGGAATCCGGAATCGGAAACTACAATATGAAAAATAAAACATTTACTGTTATTGAAAAAGTGAATGTTCAGTTCAAAGTAACGATCTTGTCAAATGTAAATTTGATATTTTTCGATAGGTGACACCAGAGAATAAAACTAATTAATTAAGTCATTATTTCCTGCCAATGAAAAGTAAGTGTTTCTCACAGGTTTAAAACTGATTGCCCATGAAGTAAAGAAAACTAATTTCATAGTCTATAAGTGGCCTCTATGTTTTGCTTTGAAACTCTATTAAGACTCTATCAAAACAATTTGAAGCAGGGTGTCCGGAAAATAGACGAAACAAAAGAGGCAGAAGATATGCATTCACGCAACTAACCACCTCTTAATTGGAGAGTCCGCCATCTGTACGGTGTGAAGCAATTTGTGTTGTCTCAGAGTCACCTCTATGTTGTCTCTCTCTGTCCCGTAGGACATTGCTTCCTTTATAAAGAGTCCTTTCGTTTATGCCAACAAGTGATATGAGTTTTTTTATTCTGTATTTTTTACCCCAAGTCATGTATTTTGCCATTAAATATTCCTAACCGTATTCATTATAGTTTCTGATTCTGGATTCCGGATTCCGGTTTCTGTTTTCTGGATTATGGCTATTATAATTTTAGTGCTGCCCTGTAAACAAACACATGTCCTCGCAAGCAAATTCACCCAAGTTACACGAGAATGGAATTTCATCTAACAATTTGAAACTTTTAGACCTTTACATGTATTTTGTTTAGTAAATTGTATTTATTGATTAGACATTCTAACTATTCTAGACTAACAGGGTGCTGTTTCTTTACGACTTGTAAGTTGTGTTAATACTAATGTTTATTTATTACCAATATGCTAATTTGTTGAATTGCTGGACTAACAAGTACCGCGTTACCACTATCCTCTTCCGCATTCACAAGTTGGCTCACAGTTGATTTTTTATAGATCTATTCTTTGTGTTCCCTATGGCCTAATCATAATTAATGTCTTTGATTAATTGAATAATGTGCTCTGTTCAGTCAAGCCCCCAACCTGGAAATGACTCACAGGCCCAGTCACTTGTGTGTTGCTACAGCTCTCCTCCTAGTAAAACCGGAACTCATTTGGTTTTCAGAAGCATGCATGTGGGGCTTATTAAGAAGCATGCTGGTTGTCTTTTTCTTCTGCGATTCTCTACATGTATAAAGAAATGTGTTCTAAACAATCATCTTTACACACTCAAATCCACATGTACTGCTGTGGTTTATATTGGCAGTTAACCCACTTGTCTCATTCAAAGATGAAGAAAAAAAATTAAATTATTCTTATGATCACCTGTACTGGGTTTTTAACTAACTGCGAGCCAGTGAGGGATGCAAGCCGAGAAAGCTTGTTTTATAAGTCTCATGAGTTGAGTTATCAGTCAGGTGTGAGCACTGAAAATAGCAATTAAGGTTAAGCACTCAATTGTACATGTAGGGTTAAGTGCTGACAACTTTGATCAAGGTTAAGCACTCATTGTAGTGATTGGGGTTTAAAGCATTAACTGTAGTGATAAGCATTAACTAAAGATTAAAATGATAATGTATTTCTTTATATACATGTATGTAAGTTAAGGTTTGCCATTGCCTTGACCCACAGTTCACATGCCTCGTATATTTGTAAACCAAGTGCTATCAGACCACAGTATTTATTATGAGATTACATCACAAAGACAAATAATGGCTTTAAGAGATAAAGCTTTGTTTAGAAGAGTACAATCATGTAAGTGCATTTCGATCAAATGCTGTGGCAAAAAGACAGTCTTGGCAAGAGGATTGGTAGTAAGAAGAATTTATTGGCGGAAATTTCCAACCTCGTTCCCAGGGTCTCTCCTCTTCACGTCCCAGAGAGCGAGAGAGGGGAGACCCTGGTTGGGGTTGGTCACGTGTCTCCCAGAGAAAAATTAGACCCAGAGAGAAGTCCTTCACTTGCTATTTTTTGTCAAGATTTATTGTCCACTCCGAAACAAGACTTCCGCTCTGCTGTGCGAAGCCCACGCAAAACTCATTCAACTGGCTATGTTTTTCAGTAGTCTTCATTTTGCGAGCCATTGTAACATTAATCGGAAAGCTTAACAAAGTCCGTTGTCTCGAAGCGCTGTGCTTTGGGAAAATAACTGTGTATACATGACAAAATTAACCGTGGACGAACAGCGCCTTCCCCTTCAATTCATGGAGTTGTAATCGTGGTTTATTCGGATCTTGTGTCTTATAGGGGGCCTCGATCGATGGTAACGGTCGGTATGTCGGTCGAGTCACGGTCGACTGACGGTCGATATATCCACCGAGTATCGGTCGATTGTCGGTCGAGTAGCGGGCGAGTATCGATCGAGCATCGGCCGCTATATAGGCTATGTATCGACCGATCATTGGATCACTTTCGGTCGAGAGATCGACCGACAGTCGGTCGCGATAGCATCGGCAGTGTGTCGGCAATATATCGGTGAACCGTCGGTCAAGTATCGGTAAAGTATCGGTCGATGCATCGGCCGATACTCGGTCGACACGAAAAAGGAACGAGGATTTTGCTTTGTTCTAAACCGGTTAAACTGGGACACTACAGTGTAATACGCTTGCATATTTTTGCGCGTTCTCTTGACCTAATATGGTAAAATGATGCAATAGTGCAAGAATAAAATGAGATAACAACAGACTATCGACCGACTATCGGTCGTTTTTATATTGGCCATCAACTGATATGACGACCGATATAGCGGTGCGCCATGTACACGAATGTCGATCGAGATAAGGACGAAGTGTCAAAAAACATATTGATAGAATATTGACCGATATATCGGCAGATACTATCGGCCCGTAAGCGGTGAAATATCGATGAAGTATCGGTGATGTGTCGGTGAAGTGTCGGTGTATTGCTATCTATATCGGCTGACAGCCACCTCGGTCGATACGACGACCGCCATAGCGGCACAACATCGACCGAGTCATCCCCAATTATCGACCGAGTAGCGACCGAGGCTCGACCGAGATATCGACCGTGAGTCGACCGACATATCGACCGTTACTATCGATCGGGGCCCCCTATAAGACACAAGATCCGTTTATTCTAGCTTTGAATGTGCTGATGAAAGATCAGATCTGAAGAACTAAGGAAGGCAACTTGAAAGGAATCGGGCCTATGTCTAACTGTTCTGAAAGGTCATTCTGCAGCAATTACGCTGCTTTAGAACAGAGCGTTTCTTTCTGGAAAATATTTTAGTATAAGCACAGTCGTTCGTGTCTCTGGTATTTAGCGTTATTGGTTTGTTTACGTCCCCTTTTCTCTCGGGACGTAAACAAACCAACAATGCAAAATACTAGAGACGCGAACGACCACACACATACTAAAAGATTTGCAAGAAAGAAACGCTCTGTTAGCAGGGTTGCAGCAACAAACAATACACAGGAAATAGCACATTAGCAGAATACTTTTGGAAGGAGGATGTACGGTATAACAACATGTAGACGGTAAATATTTCATGGATCTTTTTAATGAACAAAGAAAACACTTTTGAAAGACCGTAATCGTTGTAAAACAATAACGAAATAACCTTTGTTCCAGTTGATGGTGTTGATTTAGTCTGCGGCTACAATGGCTCCGAGATACATTTCCGGTCACGTCTGATTCTTTCCTGGCCGTCAAATGCGGCGCGGAGGATGACTCCTCGATGCACCGCTTGACCTTAACAATGCCTGACTTTCAGAGATCATGGACTTGATGACTCTAAAAGTAGATGTGGCAAAAATTCCCTTTGTGGAAGTGTGTCGCCTTAAAGCTCCTCGGCTACCACCAGAAGTAGTCGATTCCCTTTGCTGTAAAGATTTCGCCAATGACTTGTATCACCAACTGCTTTACAATGTCGATAGCAGCTCACATTCACAGATTCCTTCGCTTTATATACCTTTTTAGGGGTTTCTGAATGACCACTTGACATGACCTTTGAAACACACGCAAGTTGACTTGACTGGGGCATGTTTTCCCATCTCCGGTACACTTAGTATAGGCAAACTGACACTCAACCACCCCTCTCTCCAGTCATTTATTTGTAATCTCCCAGATTCTGGGAGACACGTTACCAGCCCCAACCAGGGTCTCTCCTCTCTCGCTCCCTGGGAAGTGAAGAGGAGAGACCCTGGGAACAATGTTGGGAAATTTCATGCCTTGGGAAAAATAAAGAGGTCTAGGAAAAAATTCTCAAAGCATATATTCAAGCTAATTATTGTTCTTGAATATTCAGACCTTAAAGTTTTGTGCCATTCTTACATGTACTATTAATAATTGTAATAGTTTACATGTACTTCAAATCAGTGTTTGATTTTAACTAGTCCAGTAGCTCATCTAATTAAATGTCTTTTTTCAGACTCCCAGATGGCTGTAAGGAGTATAGGACTTTCTAAACCAGTGAGTAGGATACATATTGGGCATGTATATACATGTACATGCTTGTACTTTTGTCTCAAAACATTGACTACATTATTTGCAATCGGACGTTAAAATTTCGGACGTTTAATTTTTGACACTTTTTCCCTCATTTCGGACAATTTTCGGACAAACATTTCGGACACTGCGCTGAAACATGCCCAAAGTAAATTTACGACTAAAAAACATGAATTAGACTGAAATAAAATCTGTGAAAATGATAGTTTTACTGTATCTTCAAGGTTTTACAGCCAAATACACCAACGAGAAAATACCACAAACTCAATCAAGCTTATGCCTCAAGCAGTGTCTCAAATGCTTACCTTTCCAGTGATAAAAAGAACGACTGAGCAAAGCCGCCTAATCCGAATTCTAAACATATCATGTACATTGGCTTGGAATATGTGATGCTGTCGCCCAGAAAGTACTTTTAAAGTTTTATACCATAATGTAAAAATTTTGGACGCTTAAGAATTTCGGACGGTTATATTTTCGGACACTATTTTTGTCCGAAATTAAAATCGTCCGAAATTTTTTGCAAGTAATGTACTATCAAATTGTTTCTGACAATGCACTTGGGTAACCTCAGCAAGCTTCATTGATAACATACTGCATAAATTACATGTATGTGAAATGCTGAAAATCCTGGCAGCTTTATAATTAATACTAACAGTGAAGAGAACTTTAACTTAGTGTTTTCAATAACTGTATTTAATATTCATTAATTAGATCATGTAAAGTATAGTATTTGTGTTTGAAAATGTTTTAGGTTATTTCTTTGACCAATTGCAATACTGGCTGTAAGTATAATTGATATTTAATTTACATTATTATTACCAGGAGGACATTCAAGTTCAGATTGCAGTTTTTGCATCAAGGGCAGTTGCTGGACAAGTGTGGTACCTGCGGATTGTGGTAATGAGACATGATCAAGATGATGCTACCTTTAAGGTAATTTTGTGCTTCCTGTTGGACTCATGATTTGACTAATTGTCTTATAACCAGAGGATTGAAGAGTCAGTGGTCAGATCTAGATTCAGTATTGTGTTGTCGTGTTGCTTCCTTTTCACTTCACATTATTTTAGTTTTTCTCTTCCTTAGTGAAGAATACTTCAGTTGGTTTGCAGCTCAAAGTGTTTTGTTACCCAACAGTTTTAAAACAGCTGGTCCTAGTTGTTCAAAGGGTGGATAATTTTATCCACTGGATAGTTCTGGCAGATACTGTAAAATGTGTGCAAGATTTTCATGATAGTCCTACATGTATAATTTGTGAATAGTCTTAGAGTAGAAGCAGATGTCAAATTTAAGAATGGGATTGTGTGGAAAACTTTGCAAAAGAATTGGTTGGAGTATATTTGCTCTTCTGGATTGCAACTTATCCAGTGGATAAAGTTATCCGTTCTTTGAACAACTGGGGCCAGGGCAGTAAATCCTGCATGTGCTTAAGACTAGCATGCCATCTATTGTGATTTAAAGCACAAGATCCAGGTGTATTGCATTCTTGACTCCTGAATTGGGGGGCCCACTAAACATTGTGTGGTTATTGTAAGTTATAAAGAAGAATTTGTGGGTTAGGACTGCTGTTGATGTTTCAAGCTAATTAAGCTGATAGGAAGTATAAACGTGTATGGTAATAATAATAAAATAATAATAAAAGTGCTTTTATTGGTGAAAATTTAAGTTCTATCCATGGCCATGGAACAATTCTTTTAGTGCGTTTAGTCATTCTTTTAAAATCTCTGATCAATGAGTACATACAGGACTTCACTTTTACAACATGATAGGATTAATCAAGGCAATTAATTAACAAACTGTGTAAAATTTTACAGACTGTATGTCTCATGAGGTTTAGAATCTTGAAGTTAAAACTATGAAATTGATTAGAAGGAAAAGAAAATTTCGAGAGTGGGAGACTTCAATACATTAATTTAACCTGATATTCTGGTCATTTTTTATAGACTGTGAAGGATCGAGAAGTTGCCAGCAGGTATCACTTGTTACAGACTTTCCCATTCAGCATCTCCTCAGACATTGCCATCTCACTGAAACATCATTGCCCTGAACATTTTAAACTTACGACTGAAAATTACCAAGTGAGTTAAATAGAATTGTGTATGTAGTCACATGCACTAACTTATATTGTTATTATTTTTAGCTTTTTGTATCATTTCTAATGTTGGTGTGATGTCTAATGACCTAACCGACAAAACTGAATGTAAATGTAAACTAATGTAAATTTGCTGCAGGGTGTACAGTCAAAATATTGCATCGCACAGTCATACTGACTTTAGAGTTATGTTAGAGGGTGTTGGCCAGGAATGAAACAATCTTTGCCTGATGGTCACCTTGGTCAAATACTCAGCAACAGAAAATGTAGAAAATTACTTGACCACTGAATGTTGGTTTCTGCAACCAAGGCTTTTGTGGGAAACAACAACAATGATGTTTATTAACAAATAACAGCTGGTGATAGGTAGATTTTGACTGATTTTCAAAATTAGTTACTGTATTTCCTACATTTCTATCAACAGGAGGTTGACTGTACCATCATTCAAAATCTCTTGCATGGTTTTTGGTTTGTGATTGAGTTCCATTTGGAACACTTGGGCAGTGAAGCCGACCAGTTTGTGGGTAATGTCTGTGTGGAACCCCAAAATTTCCCTTTGGATGTAGAATGTCCAATAAACAAGAAATTCAATCATGGCATCTCAGAAGAGTTTGAGTTGAAGGTAAGTTATTGTTAAAAGTGATTGATGAGTGATGTGAATGGCTGTATTTCATTTTAGAGGTGTAGGACCATAGTGTTTAGTGTGTTGGTCAGTGGTTCAAGGCTGAGCATCTGCTAATCTGAAGTCTTCTAAGACCAGAAACTAAATTTTGGAAAAATTGAAATCCAGAGGTCCCTGGTTTAAAGTCCTGCTCTGGATGCTAGCTGGAGTTGTTCCTCAGTAGCTCCAAGTTTAACTCATTCGCCAGGCTTGTACATGTAAATAACCAGCTGTGGGAGCAGGGATGGCGCAGTGGTGTCAGAGCGCTCGCCTTCCACCAATGTGGCCCGGGTTCGATTCCCGGTCTCAGCGTCATATGCAGAGTTCTCCGTAAGCCCCGGCGACCGGCGAAAATCGCCAGCTAGTCGTCCCGGGCGTGCCGGCTACTCAGATCCAATTAAAAAGATATATAAATAGACACTTTGTTTTGCATCCAACGGCAACTTTTCCATTTGCGATGCCTACTTTCCCTTGGGTAAATACATTACGAAATAAATAAAGTTTTCCTTCAAGAGCCAAGTGTCCAAAAATGTTTTTGAGTGAATGAACTTGAAAGTTTCGTCGCGAATTTCGCCACACCATCGCTCGAATCTGCTTGCAGATGTCGATCGAACGTTCAGCAAACGATACAGGCTCAGATTGCGAGGCAGCGGTTACCGACGAAAAGCACTCCATATCAGACAACATACTAGCTGTATTCCAACACGTGCAAAATGGCGGAAAAGTGGCAGCGTGAGCTGGCTGAGGCAGTGCCAAAAACTAAAAAGAAAAAGAATGTTCCAGTGGAAGGCACTTGCGCGCCCTTATAAATTCCTCTGCCGGCTACTCCATTTTATTCTCCTTCTACTCCAAAATTTAGGGAGAACCCTGCATATGTGGGTTGAGTTTGTTGTTGGTTCTCGTCCCTGCTCCGAGGGTTTTTCTCCAGGTACTCCGGTTTTCCTCCCTCCACAAAAATCAACATTTTCAAATTCCAATTCGACCTGGAAACAGTGGATGGAAGAGCCACTCCGTGGATTCCACTGAAATTCCTATTTATTTATTTATTTATTTATTTATGGACCTGCCTCCTTCCAGTTGGGATTTGTTGATCATGTTATTGTTCAATTAAATTAAGATCATTATTTCTTTGTGAACGTTTAATGCTCATCCTCACTGGAGCACTTGTGCTATAATCACAATCTGGTACCCAGAGTCCTCAGGCTTTTTGGTCAGCAGGTGGGCGCCAGGAGAGACTCTGGGGACATCAAAAAAATTCAAATTTTTTGATTGTCTTTTTTCCTTAACAGTTTCCATTGTTTTACCACAGAAATCCTGCAGTAATAAAATTCGATGTCCCCAGAGTCTATCCTGGCGACTAACCGCTTGCCAAAGAGCTTGAGGATTCTGGGTAATTAAGGACGGTGCCTACTATTGTTACTGCGCATACGTTCTGCGCATCTCGAGATACTCGGGTTTCCTATGGGTGGAGCCTGCTAATACAGGAATATTTTTGCGCGGTTTAAAATTATGCGGAGAAAGCAGAACTTACAACTGTAGCAAACGCTTTTGGTATCTCGAAAGAAAATTGGGGGTAACCATGCATTTTTCAGAGATAATTAAGCTTCAATTTAGGAAAAACTCCCATACATTGCTTCATATTTTAGGGCTTTTTAGAGTTATTATTGCTTAATTATCTCTGAAAAATGCGTGGCTACCCCCAATTTTCGTTTAGGATTCCAATAGGCCTTCCTAAGATCTGCTTTTCCCGCATAGTCATTAACCGCGCAAAAATACTTCGAAATTAGTAGGCACCGTCCTTAATACAGTTTATTACTGTTGTTGTTGTTGTTGTTGTTGTTGTTGTTATTATTATTTTTATTATCATTATTATTATTTATTATTATTACTAGTAATTTCAATATGAAAGTGAGTGCTGGCGTAGGGGGATGAAGTTGTGGCGATTTAATTAAACAGTGAATGAGTTTGGAAAAGGGCGTCGACTTTGAGGGTAGGGAGAGTAGGTTTTGGTTGGATGAGTTGTAAAAATGACTGCAGCAAGCATTGGTTTTGAAAACGGGTCATGGCAGGTTTAGTGATTTGTATAACCCACATTGGGGAAGAAATGTTGAAAACGCTTCTTTTTCGTGGGATTTCACAGTTGAGTGCAGATTTGGAATTATTGACCATTATTAACCTCCACGGTATGTTTTCTATTTGCTATGCCTTTATTTGCTTTTGTAATCATTCATCAAGGTCACGAACGGAAAGAGATCAATTTGTGTTTGGCTGCTTTTATAGATCCACCGCTTGAGAATTTTACCATGATCTTACGAACAGACGGTTTCGAGGCGCAGTTGACTTTGTCATAAAACAAGTAGGTAAGTACTGATTTCTAAATATTTTTATTGGCTAGACGTCTTCATTTGCTTGTGAAAATATTCACCAAGGTCAAAAACGGATTAATGATGAATCCCGTGGAAAGTGATCTCTTTCCGTTCGTGACCTTGATGAATGATTACAAAAGCAAATAAAGACATAGCAAATTGAAAACATACCTACTTATTTTATGGCAACGTCAACTTCACCTCGTAACCGAAAGCGTCTGACAGCGTGCGATTCTCAAGTGCAAAGTGCGATGTGGATCCCGGATTATATGTCAGCCATGTGATTTGCGCATGATTGTCGTTTCAACCATCCCGGATAATGCTCTACTGTGCAAGCTTCGAGTCTTACATCCGACAAAATTTTGGATTTTTTCCCCTATTGACAAGAATAGTGTGCTGTCTCGCTAACGCTCGCCAGCAATTATTATTATTATTATTATTATTATTATTATTATTATTATTATTATTATTATTATTATTTTAACAGCACTATTTTACAGTGCTAAAAAGGAAAAAAAGATTTAAAACCAAACATTTGCGATTGATCAAGCAATCTTCAGGGTAAAAAGACTGTCCGCTACATGCACATTTTACAGTATGTGCTTCAGGTGATTCCTGATGGGAACAGATTAGCTACGTAAAAATGGACTTGTTTGTTCACACTGGGGCTCCAATTTGTTGGATCATTAAGCCTTTAATTATTCTGCGCTTGTGAAAAGATTAGGCCCTACAAAGTATTCACCAACTAAATGAATGGGTTGGATTCTCGCGTAGAACTGGAGTTGGTGGTTTCAAATCTTGGTGTAAGGACCAACAAGGGTCTTTGACCCATTTCAGTCTTACAGTACATGTAGTACTGTTTTCTTTGCCCAATTTTACAAAATGGCAAAGAAAAACATAATGTTCATGTGTGATGTACCATTTAAAAGGTCTTCATAAGTGAAATTTGTTTCTCATGTCAAGATAACTGAAGGAAGTCAGGTCTTTGACAGATATAGTTTCAAAACGTCAAAATTAAAAATTACAAAATTTGACTGATCGTTTCATGGGATAGGTCTACCCCCAAATTGTAGCTTAATTTGCAGTTTTTAATGCATAGAAAGTTCTGTCCAGGAGATACTGTCAGAGTCTGTAAGTGCATCAAATTGAAACATTTGAAAAATTGTAGAAGTGGTAAACCACATCATAAATACGGGGGGGGGGGGGGGGGAAGGGGGGGGTACTATTTTTTCTTTAAATACGTAGATCTTTCCAAGACCAGTTTGCTGGCAAAATTTCAATGCAGTTGACTAACTATTGACTGAGTTATGATTTGGATTTGGGTACCCACTAGTGGGTTACCGGGAGGAAAAGGTTAACCCTATAAGTTGCTTGTCATGCCAACTGCAGGGGATACGTCCCCCATTACGCCAAACAATGTGGTCGTGTTTTTGTTTTGTCTGCTTATTTATTGAACGTGGAATGGCAATATTGATGGTTGATATCCCATTGGCACTAAGCCAATAAAAACCCTGTAATTGCATTATCCAATGATCCAGTTTTTAATAATAATAATTATTATACAATGTGGTATTTCCTTAGCAGACTGATTCATCATCTCCTCGGAGCTGTGACCCTGCTGACTGGGTTCCCCTTGAGTCTGGTATGCCTAGCATGAAGGACACCACACTGTCCATGGCAAGCACTGAGTGGAGTCAGCAGTGGTTCCCCACTCAGCCACTCCCCTGCTGCCAGCCAATCATCAAACTCCAGTTTGTCACCTAGGCAACAGTCCCCTGTGGAGTGGCAACATGGTGTCATCTGGGGAAACTTTGTAGATGGCAACAATGCTCTTCCCCCACTCCCAGACACAGCACCAATATGGGGACCTTACCGTGGAAATGAGGTACATGTAGGCTTGTTTGTAGAAAATGAGTCCTTAAGAAGCCCTTTAATGGCTAAATAGAGCTTTTACAATGCATAACACAATAACATTGCTGAAAGAGATGTTATTTTCTGGTTTGTAAAACTCAAATCACTTGAACTGATGACCCAAAATCCCAGAAAACGGCATCTTAACAAAGTGTTAAATTTAAAAATTTCCCCTAGTGCGGATGTGTGGGGAGGGTGTTTCGAAACATCCCTATGGGCTAGCACATTAATCTTTTAGTGCTCAAAACTGGTGGTTGTTTTGTTTCGAGATCTGCACCTCCTGTTCAACATACTACATTGCTGATTATGGCTGCCAGTTGCACTTTCTTATGGAGAATTTTTCACTGCTTTTTTGAGCCCAAACAAATATTACCAGTTTTCCTTGTTGTTAACCCATTAGTATAACATGCCATGTATGGCTATTTTAGTCCGTAGCCTGACTAAGTTTGACTGTACACACCTGTATGTGTTTTAACTTCATCACTAAGACACAATGGCCTTTGCTGACATTGTTTTTGACTGATTGTCAATTACTTCTGAGTTATCGCCTGAACTACAAAATGAAATTCAGTAAACCTGTAGTGAAGCAATCAAGTAATATTTTATGATTCTGTTTGTCTCCATTTAGGTTCGCAAGCTCTGGCCGCCATATGTTGACTTGGATGACTTTTCCAGGTAAGAAAGAGGTCCTCTAGTATGGCAGTATTGTTGTGTGATTCCAAAAAAACACTTAAATTAGATGGGTGGTTATTGTGTCATGTGGTACATGTACCATTCATTCCTCTTCAATGCTTCCTCGAATTGTTGTGTATTCCAGCCGTCTCATCTGGCAACATTAGGGACCTTCAGATTAGAGTAAGAGTACGAGATTGAGTACAAGTACGACTTTCAAATTTCAGACTAATCACATTCCCCAGAACTGTTACTAATTCCGGTAGTTCACCAGCACATAAGGAGGTCCAAGAAACAAGATTAATGGGACATATGGTTATTTGAACCACACAAATTAGATTTCAAAAGTCGTAGGTGTAGTAAAATCGGAAGGTCCCTATTCTCTATCAGGAGAAAGTGACCAGAATTTCCTCTGCAGTGTGCAATACGAATTTTAGGGTTAATTTGATTTGAAGATGTACATGTTCACATTAGCTTGTACATGTATAGAACAGAAATGCTTGGGCCTTTTTCTCTCATTGAGGTTGTTTGAAAAATCCTTCAATTTGAGTGAATTTGCTGAATAAATAGATAGATAGATGGATGGATGGATGGATGGACGGACGTACGGACGGACGGACGGACGGACGGAGGGAGGGAGGGAGGGAGGAAGGGAGGGACGGACGGACGGACGGACGGACGGACTATTATAAACACCATTGCAGCCATAAGCTGAATTACGGGATATTTACAAATCCTAATAATAACAAAGGGAAAATAAGAAAATTATCTACATCTTATAGACATGGCTAAAAATATAATAACAAAGAGGAAATGAGAAAATATCTACATCTTATAGACATGGCTAAAAATATATCACAAATCGAACATTTCATGCTAATCACTACTGCTCAGCACTTTATAGTTTTGTCCACAGAAACTACCTTGAAGCATATAACACAAAGTGCTCAATAGCAAAAACTTTACAACAGCACAAGTCACCCTCTTCAAGTTAACTGCAGTAGCTCATATAGGATGGGATAAATGAATGAATGAATAATTAAACAAAGGGAATTTCAGGGGAAATGCTGAGAGTGGCTATTCGGTCCATTGTTCCCTGATCAAATTGGAATCTGAAAACGTTGGTCTTTATGAAGGGCGGAAAACCCTAGGAGCAAGGGAGACAACTAGCAACAACCTCAACCCACATATGGTGTTCTCACCATTGGGCCATCCATGTCCCCCCTTTATGTTAGCTGCAAAATGTGCTAAGTGCTTGTTTATATTTGTTAGGAAAGAAGGCCAAATAAATAAAGATGAGTAGTATGCTCAGACTCTTCAGGAGTTGGAGCGTGGGAGCCCCCTAGATGCAATACTTGGTAGTGAGCTGTTACAGACGCGTGAGACTGGAGACCTTGAGAGAATGAGCAGAGCTGGTTGGGACAGGTAAGATGGTTGACTGCTACATGTTCAAAAACTGCTCGTTTTATGCTGCATTTTCCTGTATTGAAAACATCAATTTAAAATGTCAGAGTGGTGTTTCTAGTCTGCTATGTTTCATCCCTATCTGAACAACTGTTGATACACTTTAGTACAGCTTGATTCAAATGAATAGTCATGATCATAAGGGGTTCCTCCAGGGGATCAAAAGTTAGAAGCATTTTATACAGCATAATGAAAAGGGTCTTAGGACAGTCCTGCTCAGTAGCTTTCATCTCAGTCACAGTGGTCACACTTCAGGGACTCATCCACAAACTCAAAAGTTAGAACCACCGTGTACATGTTGATAAACATCAATGTTAGTTTTTGATCTCACTGCCCGCGTTAGTTTTGACGATTTTAAGTACGGTTTGACAGTTGACTGTCTGCTTCGAGTCTTGATTCGCGACTCGATCCTGCATTCGCATGCGATTCTCGACTTTATCCTCTATACTCGATACTCATGCAATCCATTTCTTACAGGACGCCTCCCATCGCGGCCTTACTATTGACAGCCTCGAGAGCAAAGCTGAGAAAAAGAAGAACACGAAGGAGGAACACAGGCGGTTGCTTCAGGAGCGTAGAAGCCTCCTGCAGCAGCAGGAGAGGGAAAAACAGGAAAGAGATGATCGCAAACTTGCCGAGGAACTGGCCTACAATGACCTCAAGGCCTCGCGCCAGGCTGCCGGGTTTGTTTCCTGATCCCAGGTGTATTATGAAGCCATACTCCAGTGTGATCTCCCGGGGGCCCCCATGAGGCTGGGGGGCTTCAGTAGCCAGGCCGGAAGTGACATCTCTGGAGAGCTCGATGCATTCAGCGGGCTAAGCAGCTTTCGTGGGTCTTGTGCGTCCCCATTGGCTAATAATGATGAGGTCATCGATGCATCAAAGATGACATTAGGCAATGGGGACATCCGGGTGTAGGAGTAAAGTGACGACACCACTGTTCATTAAGCAGTCTTTTGTGTAACTGATTATTGGTCAAAGCGTGTTTCTGTGTCCCATAGGCTAGATCAGGAAATCCAACCGAGTGGTTAAGTACGGGGTTTTTTGTTTTAGGCGTTTTATCGCTTTTTTTTTTTTTTACCGTGTGTTTGATTAGGGCCAGTCTGACTGGATGTGTTTGACTTTCCTGTTGCAATTTTTTTTTAAATTTCATTTTCAGTGTCGGCCAGTGGTTTAGGCTTTCAATGAACAATCCGTTCAGGTTTTTCAGGAAAATGAACGTTTCGGTCTAAATTTAATGGATCGTGTGAGATTTTTTTTCTCTTTGTGGGCTGCGATTAAAAAATTCAGCCTTTTGGCTTCTCAGGTCAAGGGAAACATGCCCTAGCTTTGTGTTGAGTTCATGTTTAAGATGTGACACGGCTAGGTCATCAAGTGTGCACGTGATCAGTATTAAATGGAGTGACAAGCATTAGAACAAAAAACAAAACGTTACATGACGCTCCATCGAGTCTTAATTTCTAAAAAAATTATGTTTGATGTGAATCAATTTGACAAGTTTTTTGGCCATTGGCTGTTGAAATGTTAGTTATTTGTGGATTCTCTGAATAGAGTTTTACAAATTCGGGGGAAAAAAGTCAGTGAAAATGAAAATCATTTGTCATTTTTTATTTTTGTGATGTGAGTTTTTCTCCTTGAAAGCCTCGCAGGTGCAAAAGTAGGAATTTGTTGTTCGAAGTCGTATACAGTGAAAGCATATTTGCTATAGTGTTGAAAAAGTTAAGATATAAATTTTTGACGAAAGTTTTTCAAACGTTTTGTCGTTGAAGAATTTACTGGCCTCCAATCGAATTTGTGGTTTAGTCACTGTAACACAGTGTAACAGTAGTATGGTGTCTTCGTGCTTAGTTCTTCATTTGTTTGTCACGCATTGCTTCAGAAGCGTTTCGTGACAAAGGAAAGAACCTCGCGAAGGAGACCAGCAGCGGTATTCAATTTTGTAGGCGAAATATTTATGACTCTTTAACTGACTTAAGGCATTCCTTTGTCCTTTCAAGAATTATTAGCAATCCCGTGACTAACGTGGTTTTATAAATATTGTGCGGATAAAATTGTTGTGATTTGACCACTTGACAATTTTTCGTGTCGTATTTAAGAATGGATGTGTTTCGTCTTTTTAGATTGAATTGGAATATTAAGCGAACAAGGCTGTAAAATAGAATTGTGAAGTTATATTTTTGGCTAGGTCAGCGATAAAGTCAAGCAATGTTTAGTTGTGTTAAATGTTATTATGGTGATTTAATCAAGTTACTTGCATTGCATTTTCGTTAAGAACCTTTTTTCAAGGTTGTCCAATTTTTGGCTTTGCTTTACGATATTATCGCTTTGTTTTTCTTTGATTTTTTATATTTGTGTTTGTCACTGTTTCAAGTAAATTGTGTCGTTTCGGCTGTTGCCCTTATTTATAAACTTTAGTCAATGTTTGTTTGTTGTTGTTGTTTCTTTTTTCGGTGAAATTTAATTTTGTTAGAAATAGGTTTTTAGCTTTATTCAATAGTTTACAAGAAAACGTCATTTTTACTCAGGGTATATGCAATTATTTTGTATTTCTACGTAGAATACCATTGGTTTCTATTGGAGAATTTTAGACCAGAACAATCTTCCATCTAAAAATCAAGTGATCCGCAATGCTCAAATGCGTGTTCATATTTCATCAGCAGCGGTTTGAATTTTTTGTAAACCTTAAGAAAAATATCTGAGTGCTGGCGTATATAAATGTCTCCGCTCTTTTCTGTGTTTATGAAGGGAGCGGGTTTTTCTAATTCTAAAAGGCGATTTATAAGCGATATTTAGCCGATAAAAATATGTGTAAAATATTACGATCTACAGAGGTGAAGAGATCGAGAAATTTTGGCGCCAAAAAAAAGACTTGGCGCCACATGCCGCTTTTCGCGGCATTCCGTATTTGGGCAACTCGTCATTTGGTTTTCGGCGTTGGGTTTCATTTATCCGCAGGGAAGAGTGAGTGGTTGTTGTTTTACAAGACAAGTCAATCTACGAGTGCGTTTGTCCCAATGAATGATTGAAAGCCAAACGACCTTGAAGCAGTGGATCTGTTGCGTGATTATATCCTTGATTTTAGTGCGTAAGGTAATGAAGGCGGCTGGAAATAGCACACTGAAAACAAAAAATGATGAAAACTCACGTTGTTATATCAGTATATTTTATTGTACAATAATTTGTATCTTGTAACTCCCAGTAAGAGGTTAATAAAAAATTGTAAATAAAATGTATCACTGTTTGAACGATTCTGTGATTTTTTTGTCGCTTATCCCCCGGACTATAGGTGATGGGCAAGTTCAAATTCATTAGACCTAGAGGGGTTTGAATGTTCATCGATTCGCACCTCCACATTTCTCCTGGTTTCCCCGATGTAAGGGACCGATCGTTTATTACGTCCTGGGGGGGGGGGGGGGGGGATGGTTTTCTAAAAAATCGAGTGTATGAAAATTTTACCCCCCCCCCCCCCCAAAAAAAAAAATCAAAATAAAAATTTTTCAAACAAACGTGTTACTCCCCACTGCAATGACAGTTGGAAAATTTTACCCCACAACCCGTTGGCCTGGTGGTTGAATTGTTGAGAAGTTCCAGGGCACAACGCTTGGTTACATGCGGGAAATCGCTAGCTCTCTAAATCTGAACTGGCAAGAGAAACAATCAGAATTTAGGCGGAATTCAAGTAAGGGAACGTACCTTAGAATATTTCTTCAATGTCTTGATAATAACGATGTTTTGTTATTGCTGGAGTCTATTCTTCAGTCGTCAAAAGAAGGTACACAGAAGATCAACGCAGCTCGGGGTTTGAGAGCAGTGCATTCGATGTATGGATGTGGATATATAGATTTTGAAGAAGCCTACCATCTCTATTTGTCTTTTAGTCAATTTTTTTGGCCAGATAAACGAGCCTTCAGGGATAAACTGCTTGATGAAATACACCGTTTGCCTGTCTATGTCATTACTCAACCTCAGTCAACGATCGGTCCCTAATCAACACTGCAAGAACAGTCCTCTTTTTAGACCACATGTGAGCTGTGAATGTTTTTGCCTTTTATGTTGAGGACGATGAAAATGTCTTTGAAATCCGTGTTATTGTACTAGTTTTGCTTCACTTCCTTTTTGGTTTGGTTTTAATCTTTTAACTTTTTAGCCTTGTAAAATAGTTTTGTAATAAGGAAGTGGATATTATTATTATTATTATTATTATTATTATTATTATTATTTTTAATGATGATGTATTATTCTAGAAAGTGACACAAACATACATGTACTCGCAAAAAAAAAAAAAAAAAAAAAAAAAGAAAAAAAGAAATCCGAGTGCTCCTATCAGGAGTCGAACCCAAGGCCTTCCAATTACTAGTTCGGATGCTCTACCACTAAGGTATAGGAGACTTGTTTTGAATTTATGTTTCATTCGTTTTATTTTATTTACCACACGTTCAACTTACTGCAATACCGCAAACCCCAATGTCCTCCTCCGATCGATTTGCGCGAATTTCACTGCAGTTGCACGGTGAAGATTACATTGGTCTGAATCTTGTCAGATGTAACTCCTCTGCCTTTCTGCGCCCTATGCACAAAGTTTACAAACTAATCACCATCTTTTCGTCTCGCTATAGATCTACTAATTGTACGTACATTTCCGGGTCAGCGAATGTTTTCTATTGTTTTGCGATAAGCCGCTGCCTATTCGAATTTGGTAATTATAACTATCGTGGAATGGAAATGCGGGCTCATATATAATTCACAGGAACCGCGATCGTGGAGTTGAATTACATCACAGTTTAGCGGGAACGAGACGAATAAGCGCGCCCTTTCGATATAGAGATCGATCATGCCATGAAAAGAAAAGCGCAAGATGCACAACACCAGAAAAAAAGGAGAGGATTTCTAAGGCTGCAAACGAAGATATACCAGAGAAATGCGAAGACAATTTTTAAAAGAAAGAGGGACGCATTCTTCTGCTAAGGAATTGGCGCGTGTTTATTATCTGAAATGGAAGGCATTGCATCGAAACAAATAAAGGGCCATGGACCGAACCAAGGTAAGGCCCGCTTATTTAAACGTAGACGATTTAATTTAAAACAGAAGAGCGTTTGGTTAGAAATTCACAATATTTAATCCAAGCTTGGCAAAAAGTCGACTAACATGATCATTGCCTGATTTCATACCAGTGTACATCGCCAAGGTAATTGTCCAGGGGGTAGGCGTCATAACATTAGGGACCTTCAGATTTTACTACGAGTACGAGATTGAGTGCGAGTACGATTTTTCAAATCTAGTTTGCGTGGTTCAAATAACTGCTTGTCGCCCCAATCTTGTTTCTTAGGCCTCCTTATGCGCTGATAAACAAAGGGAATTAGTGAGAGTTCTGGGGACGTGACTAGTCTGAAATTTGAAAGTCGCACTTGAACTCAATCCCGTACTCGTGCTCTGATCTGTAGGTCGCTACTGATAGAGGAGTGCGGTCATGAGTGCGGTCCTTAAAATTGCACTCCTAAATATGTGACTAAATAGAACACTGAACAATCCACTGACTCATTTTCGGAACAGAAGGTATCAGGGGCACCCAACGACAATTTTATCTCAGATCCTTTGAAACGTTATTTTAGGCGATCTGGAGTGGCTTTAAAGCTCTATAGGTTCATTTTAGCCAGCGCTATAATATTTTTATCTGTTCGGTCATTCTAGGGGAACTTGAGTCTTTTCGAAATTAGAAGGGCATTCTTGTCCATTTCCCAAAAACCCTAGGCCTTATTACCTTTCCGAAAATCTTAGCTGACCTGTTTTCGGTACCCGAAAACAACATTTTTATCAATCCGAAAACACTAGGCCTTAAATTTCCCACATCACGAAAGTTCGTGGTGAAATTTCCCTTTAGAAAATTGTAGGGGATTAAGGGCCTTCCGAACAGATAATTTACTGAAACGATCTGTCGGGTGCCCCTGAGGTATATTAATTTGCTTTTTGATCCAACCAACCGAATGTTTTGTTACCCTAATGTTTTTTTAGCTGTATGTGATTATTAATCAGCAAACGTAGGCTGTACTCTATGTGGCACACCCACGAGTGCAGTGTAACCCAGCGTTTTGTAAGGTGAGCCAACTGGTGGAGGAGGGGTGGGGCGGTTGGATCCAGGGGCATGCACTCCTGGAAAATTGTGACATTAACGCCTCTAAATTACCACAAAATGCACTTAAAATAATCAACCAAAATCATAAATTAAAAACGTCCAGTGCGTAAAACTTAAAGCAATATTTTTTGTAATTATAGTAACCTATATAGATTTATTTTGTCCGATCTTTAAATTCACCAAGAAACAAGGGAACCGGTGCTAATTGCTAGCTTGCTGTGATATTAACAGGGACTGCCTCTCATTTAATTCTACAGGAAACCACAAAGTTAAAAAATGGAAAATACAATAGTCTGCTCATAACAGATTTGAAATACAACATGCTGGAGTCACAGCAGATGTAAAGTTTGTCTTGCTTTGTCATTATAATATCCATGGATCAATACAACAACATCTGAATTATTTTTAAAAAAGGGGTGTGGTTTTAAAAACAAGGGAACCAGTGCTGTTTGCTAGGACCTGCTAGCTTGCTGTGATATTAACAGGAACTGCCCCTCATTTAAATACAACAGACCTGACACAAACCATTATAATATCCAACGATTTTACTTCTACTACATTCAACTCAACGATGTACAATCATTGCATATCATCAAATATCTCTAAGATAAGAAATCAACGAAAAAACTGGTTGTTTTTCCTTGACTTCACGATTTCTTTGTATTACGTCGTTTGCCTCCCCAGTATGCTGTGGTATATATATACGCGTATGATTAAGTTGCGATAGAATTCTCTATTTTCGGCTTTTGAATCCTTTTTCTCCATTCTTGTCTCGATCTGTTTTCTTTCTTCTTCTAGAGTGTTTTTACATTATTGAATGACCCACCGAGTTAACTTTTCTCGCTCATTTTGATCTACAGTCTGTCATTATAGCTGGTCTGTATTGACCAGATCGAGGCACAAATTATCGATCGATCGAGTTTCACGTGGTAATTGCCTCAAAGTAAAACAAAGGCATTTTTAGTACAGTGGACGCCGAAATGCGCGTTGATTACAACTTGATGACAAGTTTAAGATGGCCCTCACCACCTCTAATCTTTGGTGTACTTACACATGCGCAAATTTTTTCTGACAGATTAATGTCGGTGGAAACAGATTAAGACGCCTTGCCAGGACATGACGTGAAAACACCTGCTGCCCCTTAAGGTAATCCGAATAATTCCTTATACTAAAAGTATAAGGAATTGTAATTGGAGTTCCCAAGGATACTTACAGTGCAAGCCCTGTGTGTCTTCTTATGCCACAGGTAAATCATAATCTGACACACAAATTACTCCCATCACTAAGTGTCCCTCTTAATGTTGACACTAACTTGTTGATAGTCACTTATTTTTATTATTTGCGTATGAACTTATTATCTGCAGTTTATTTTACACGTGTGTTTGGTTATAGGACGACATGCCAAGGTTCAGAAAAGAGATGGCAGTAGAAATAAGAGCCAAACGAATAATTAAGGTTTGTGAAACTTACAATACTGTTGATAAACTTTAATTTAATGCTATTTCGAGGAGAGGGGGTTTAAGTACTTTTTTTGAGTCACTGATTTCAGTCTTCAGAATTTTGGCCTCAAAATGACATTTATTTTATGTTTGTTTCAATTGAACCAAAGTTGGTGCAGAGCATATTTAATTTCCTGCTTTGAAAGTAATCTGTGACCATCTTTAAGAACTGTCTTTACCATTCCTCATGGGATATGTCCCCAAAAAGGCCATTCTCTAGTGATTGTACATGTACATGTACTTCACACTTATATATGCTAAAAAATAATTAAATATTCATTGAACTTATTAATGACAAAATATGTATTGTGTATGCATGTACATGTTGTGGTTCAGTTTTATCCTTGATTGGTTTCAATTTTACTTCCCTTAGTTTTGTACTCATTATCTTACATATTAATAAAAATTAAAACCAAGGATAAAATGAAACACAGCATATTCAGTTATTACGGGGAAGGATCAGGGTTGTTAATTCATTTTTAGCCTTAAAAGGGGATGCTAATTTAAACGTTTACCATACATGTTCTTATGCAGTTGCATGAACATTATTTAATGCTTTCCAATCCCAAAAGAACTTTTAATTGATAAAATCATGCTGTTACATATCAACAGATCT
>NW_028145445.1:195000-202500 GCF_977016875.1 Pavona decussata | reverse complement strand
AACTTCTGAACTCCAACGAATGTAAATAAGTCATTATTGTCAAGATTCAAGCACGGGAGTCATGTTTATAGCAACAGCTAGTTTTCAGAAAACTGTATTTTAATAGTTCATTGCTATCAAGTTTTTTCCTGGTTTTTCCCACATGAAATAAAATATTAATTTGACAGAAATGTACATAACATACTGTATGTTTAATGCTGTGGGATGTTAAAATATGTTATTTCCCACCTGATATAAAATATTAACTTGACAGAAATGTACATAACATAATTATGTTTAATGCTGTACGTGGGATGTTAAAATATGTCATTTCCCACATGAAATAAAATATTTACTTGACAGAAATGTAAATAACACATGTTAATGCTGTGGGATGCCATGCTGGTTCCAGTATCCATAATGGAAAGTGACCATTAAAACCTCAGAACTCTTGTTGAATTTTAATTCCATTAATATTGGCTTGTCTTCAGTTACAATGTCTTGGCATCTTTCCAATGAGTCCTGAAATTTCTTTTTCAGGAGACTATTTCTGTCCACCTCCGCACCGTCGATATCCATCCGTGCAAACAAATAATTCGCTTTTCGAACATCTTTTATCTTGAATTAGATGAGCTGAGTATTCCTTTCAATGAATTTGTGACCAAAATTTGTGCGCTGAATAATACCTTCACTTAAGAGCCGATTTCTGAGATTATCAAAAATCGGGCGTCAGTCGTGAAATTTCGAATTCCTTCATATTTTGCCCATATAATCTCTATAGTAAAGTATTTTCAAAAATAACGTTAAAAGTTTCGTAAGCGTATTATTTTTTTCGAAATCGGGCAAAGTTTGAAATACGGCAAATTAGCGTCCTTTCGGTCACGAAACTTACTGAAAATTACCAATTTTCATCTCGCTCGTAGAAAGAAACGCGATGTCCTCCATTAATGAAATGTTTACAAAATATAAACACCTCCCTCTTCTTCATAATGCACTAGTTAAATTTAGATAAGCTTGAGAATTGGAAATGCTTCGGCCGTTAGAAGAAACCCCATTTCGGCAGTTTAAAAATTCAGCAAATTTCATCCAATTTCAACACAAAAGAAACCCAATTGGTACGTCCAGTTTGAATTTAAAATGAAGACATTGTTGAAGCACAACCTTTGTAGTTTACTGTTATATTATATGCATTATTATATTAAATATAATGCAGGTGTGGCCTCATACAGCTTGCAAGGTTTACTCTACTTGCTACTGTATCATAGATGGAACCTCCAACCATTAATGTTAGCATTTTTCTGTAGTTAGGAAACACTATAGTAACTGTCCACTTCGTTTTTGATATTTGCAAAGGTAAGTGCCATACAGTAGAAAATATAAAGTGACTGTTGAAAAAAGGGCACCAAGCTGTGTTCTAAACCTCCGCGAGTTCTCACGAGCAAGGACCCCCCCCCCCCCCCCTTCCCCCACCCGCCCCCCAAAAATGTTTTCAAGCACAGGGAGTGTATATTTGGCTAGACCGCTGGTTTAGAAACTTGAAGAACTGCATATTTACACAGGTAAAATTCGGAATTGTTTGTCGTTTGTTACTTGTTCGCCTTCGTAGCCGGCGTGGGAAGATAGTTCGGTTACCAGATCCCACGCGGTTTTGATCACGCCTTAGTTTGTCAGAGTCACGCAGTTACAAGGATTTCAACTTTTTCCGTTTAAAAAGAGTTACTGGCGCTGCAGATCAGATCACTGTGGTAAGTCCTCCTTAGCGAGTTTTTTCGAATTCAGGGCTAGAATAAACTGCTAGTTTATGGCAATTTCATAAATATTTATTCTGCGATGCGACAATCACATAGCCGATCACTGCTGTTAACTTTGACCTCTTCTAAGTGAATTTATACCATCTTTGCTTGATAATTCTAAAGTAATTGCCTTTCGTGTCTTAAAAACTCAAGCAATAGATGAATTAAAGCTTAGAAATACTCTAACTTTTGGTATTTCCTGATTGTTGTATTTTTGAAAGTAGCCGAAGCAGAATAATGTAAACAGTTTCCAATGACACAATTAACAGCAAAATGTGCCCAATTCTGACTTCTACATGTGTAAAAATACACGAGTTGACAAAATCATACGAAATGTTATCCTACTAAGTTCAGCAGAGAATAAGCTACTATTACCAATTTCTGTACAGCTTATAGAAAACATATTCTTTGTTGCAAGTGATAATTTAACAAAGGACTTGATTTGTAGCGTGACGGCCGTTGTTCGTTTCACACTCAGGCTCTCCTCGTGTCAAAGTACCCTTCACATTTTGGTCTCTCGACGGGATACTTTTGCATTGCCGCCAGAAATATTTTAACACAGTAAACTACAAAGGTTGTGCTTCAACAATGTCTTCATTTTAAATTCAAACTGGACGTACCAATTGGGTTTCTTTTGTGTTGAAATTGGATGAAATTTGCTAAATTTTTAAACTGCCGAAATGGGGTTTCTTCTAACGGCCGAAGCATTTCCAATTCTCAAGCTTATCTAGATTTAACTAGTGCATTATGAAGAAGAGGGAGGTGTTTATATTTTGTAAACATTTCATTAATGGAGGACATCGCGTTTCTTTCTACGAGCGAGATGAAAATGGATTATTTTCAGTAAGTTTTGTGACCGAAAGGACGCTAATTTGCTGTATTTCAAACTTTGCCCGATTTCGAAAAAAATAATACGCTGACGAAACTTTTAACGTTATTTTTTAAAATACCCTACTCTAGAGATTATATGGGCAAAATATGAAGGAATTCGAAATTTCACGACTGACGCCCGATTTTTGATAATCTCAGAAATCGGCTCTTAAACAAGAAAACACCTCTGAAGGCATACCATTACGAATTCACCAAACCATGGCTTTGCAAGGGAATAATCTTTTGGTGCATGTTTCGTAGTCCTTTCACGACCATGCCTGCTGAAGGTAGAAGCTTATGCACTTTTTCAAATTGCGATTGCTGGCAGAACTTGTCTTGCAAACTTTCGGCCGCACTTTCAAGCTCGCTAAAGAAACTGTTCTCTCTCCTGATGCCCTCGCCGGTCAAGACTTTCTCCAAACAGTTACATTTTGCCCGAATAAGAGCTGGACGAATCTGGTTAGTAAATTCCACATTGGTGGCCATCTTGGCTTTTTTCGTTTACCACGCAGCCATCTTGAATTTTACCCAGTATGCTCTGCAACGCCCTCATGCACCATCTTGGGGGTGGGTTGGCCCCACCGTGTAACTGCTTGTTTATTCAAGGAATTGATGCACAGATATGCTTTTACATTGTTTACAAAAGCGTTTTATCAGTGTTTACACAAGAATTTAGCTTTGTCGTGTGGCTTTTAATGTGCAACCGGAAAACGAACGCGAAAAAAATTGGTCAGTGCCGATATTTTTGGGTCTTTCGGACAGACCAATAAAATAAAGATTCAATCTAGTGGGGTTTGTTTACGCAATTTTGTCATCGAATCCGCTTACGTGCAAACCATTGGCACTTTTCGAGTTTTCTTCGGTCTTTCCGGCAGTTCACAGCAGCTTCCTGGTATCAGCCTTTACTTTGGTAAGCACTCAGTTCTGTAATTCTTTAATTGTATTCATTTTATCTTGGTTTCACTTCATTCAGATCATTTTAAGATATTTTGGACTTATTTTAGATCATTTTAGATCATTTTAAGTCATTCCTTGTTTTAGTAACTATGCCAAATGCATCGCATGTAGCTGCCAGTATGCATATTTCAGGTTAAAATCCCTGGCATCCAGTTGCAAAGAGCAGCATTTGATGGTACGTACTGTGGTAGAACCTCAAAAAAAACCCCTCTAACTTTGAAGGGATTAAATAAAAAAGAACAATCCAAGTGATCACGGTTGATTTGATATGGAAAAAGACCTTGACTGTGTTGTTCTCAGCAATCCTCAGGTGCGACATTAAATGAAACAAACGACATCAAACAAACAAACAAACAGACAAACATCAAACAAAAAGGAATTACACTCTGATATTAATTACCATACCTTTATTTCTTCAGGAACAAAGTTTAGGAGTCAAATTCAAGGAAAGGAAAATGCATGGCTTTTTTAATGATCTGGTAAGCAGCAGTACAGTGTGTACTGTCATTTTGTAACATTTTCAGATTTAAGTGCTTTAGTGAATTGGTATTGTATTAAAAAGCCAGATTGTCCCCGAGATTGTTGATGCATTGTAATATGTATCAAATACTGTATACATGTAGATCTCTTTAAAATCTTGTGCTAAGCCTTTTGAAGCTGACTGAAGGCGAAAAATTCAAGAGAAATACTGAATGAGAGAGGCAGAAACTCTATCAAGCCCAACCATCAAACCCACCATCTTTACAGTGCCATGTATGTTGACAATCTTGTTTCTGATAGTACCAGTGGGTATGAAAGTGAAGATTCTCAGTCTGAGATAAATTATTATTCTGCATTTAGTTCCCCTTATCCTGCTCTTCTAAGCTGTTCCATCCCTGGAAAAGGTGTATGCTCAATAGGTATGGATTATAAAGGCATGCTTAAATTAGAATTCAAGTGCACTTTTAAAAATGTGCATGCCAGTTTTAATATCATATATCCACCACTTAAAAGGTTCAATGACAGTATGTCTCTGGTTTTTGTGACATCCACATGGTAGGGAAATGAGCACATCAGCACATCTAAAATGTTTTTCTTTGGTGTGGGGTCCTGAGTCTCCGAATTAGACATGCATGCAGAGGACAGTTTTATTTTACTCCCAGTTTCGCAGCAGTAGTTATATAATATAATAAAAAAATATTTAATAAGTTGTTTGGAGGTGACAATCCTCTTGATCTAGCTGATGTTACATGCCTGGAATAAGACAATGTAACTTCTAACTACTGGACCTACACTGTACATGTAAGTTGTCAATATATGAAGAATTCCTGTGGGATGGTTTTTAAATGCATGCCAAGTGATGCCAAGTGGAAGTTATCATTATAAATGTTAATAAGGTTTGAAGAATAAAGAGTATAAGTTATGGCAGTGTTTGTTTTACTTACATTGCTAATGGTGGAATGTGTTGAATAAGTTATGTCACCTTGTAAGCCTAGTTGTTATTAAAAATTTATTGGGTCTCTAGTAAGGTTTCTTTTTTTCTTTTTTTGTAATTGGTCAAGTCCCTAAGAGAAGGAGGTGTGGGATTGTGGAAAATTGATTCTGTGCTCACATGTAAAAAGAACATAACATGATATGCTCTACTGTTATTTTCTTGTTTATTCACGAGATGCATATAAGCATGAGTTGTTTTTCTGCAATTCCCCATCCAGTAGGGGGATTTATAGGGTAAGTTAATTTCCAGTGTGATTCTCTGTCTCTTTTTAGAGCCTCACTTCTTGCCAAAAAGAAAGTTTGTTCCAAGGATCCAAAGAACAGTATTCATGTTGAGGATGTGATTCCGTATCAAGACTGTGGAGTTCAGAACTCTAAGAGTAAGTTGACCTAAAAATTATTATGTATGTGAGCAGCATGACTTTGCCACTACAGAACTACACAAAGCTCTATTTGTGACCACTCCTAAAAGTGACCATCATTGTGAAATCTGTGACTTATTATAAGCCCTGTGTTAAAAAGATCTTTAAGTGACATCTACCCTAAGCGATGGCACCACTTTTTTGAATAACCAACTGAGCGTCAGCTCTCTCTTTATGAACCATGTAGAAGTTCATTCGAGGCGGCCGGTATATGATTTTACAGAAAAGTTGCATTTGCAGCTTCGAAAATTTATCAAATCGGTATTGCAGCTGCTTGACAAAAATCACTAAGAATTGCTGCTCGGTGGTAGGACAAATCCAGAAAACAAAACCTCCTGTGTATCTCTGTCTGCTAAACAAGCTACATGTATTACAGTTGCTTCTAGTTCGGGTTTCAAAATGAAGCAATCGGTGTAATTTTGATCTGCTGAAGCTTATGCCAATTTGTATTCCACAACACCCGTAACTATTAAACATTTCCAGTTGTTTAACTCTAGACATACCATTACAGTGTAATTGTAACAGCAGGTTCAATAAACATGTCAAAGATCCATAGAAAACCACTGTGGTGTCCTCAACATCATGTAAACTAATCAGATTATCAAAGTGTTAACAACATTTGAAATAATTTATCTTTAAATCAAAGTCTCCTGTGAGCCAACTCGTGAATGTAGATGACACATCAATATTTTAATTGAAATTAAGACGGCTACATACACTACCTTGAAAGCTAAAAGAAGTCATATCTTTGCCCGATCATGTAACGAGAAATAACCATACGTGTACTATAAAAATGAACATAAACTTATTCCCTACACATTACTTACTTACTTACTTATCCTCTTTGGGCCCACGTGGACTCTTAAGGCCGGCGAGAAGATTGCGCCACCCATCCCGGTCTGCCGCCGAGGCGACAGCAGCCTCCCATGACTGCCAACCCAGCTGATTCCTTTCTTTCTCCACAGTTCGTCTCCACGTTTCCCTTGGCCGGCCTCGCTTCCTCTTACCTTCGGGTGCCCACGTTAGTGCAGTCCTTGAGATGTCGTTAGGACTTTTCCTCAAGATGTGGCCTATCCAACGCCACCATTTTCCTACACATTGTATAAGGTTATTCTGATGCGCCTTGGAACAAATTTACAGGTGTTTTTTATTCAAAGTTCATGCCAACACTTCACTCATTCAATTTAAGACGCCGCACTTTGTGGAAAAACGAAAAAACTTATAACTTTGCTCATATTAAATGAAAAATCTCCATTCTTGCACTAAAATGATTGTCAAATTTTTATCTACAGATTGAATAAGATTATTCTGATGCGCTGTGAAACAAATTTTCACTTCTTTTTTTATTCAAAGTTCTTAACAGGGGAACATATGTTATGGATGTTGGAACATCTGTTCATCCAATGTATTTATATTAGACAATGTTTAGTCTCCTGCAGTGGAACATTCACAATGAATTAAATTGTAATAGCAACTGGAACCACAATGACAGAGAACTTCTTCCTACATACTCCTGCACATCAAAAGCTCAACGGTATGACCATGAAAAAAGTGTAATAATCAAGATTGAGTGTACCGAGACAACGTATTGTTGCAATCTGATCCTCCATTGAATGAAACAGTACAATTTCAGTCAATTTCAGTCAGTTCCAGTAGCTGTAATGAAAACTCACAGACAGATTTTTCAGTTCTTAACATATTTAAATCTCATTGGGCTGAATTCTGTTACCACAACGTCGAATCTTTCAGCTTTTAGTGGTGGGTTGGCCCCAGAGTGTTATTAATGGTACCCTGTAAACTAAACATGACCTACTCTGAGAAACCTAACTTTGAAAATGCAAAATCTGCAATGAAACCCAACGGGAAGGGGAAAGAGATGGAGGTCAAAGAATAGCTGCCTCTGTCATGAGATAACTAACAAAACCATCCCCAGGCATTGATATGTCATGTTGTTTTTAATACAGTTCCCTGAAGTAAGGGTGATGATCAGGTTATTGAACTGTGCA
>NW_028145445.1:0-190000 GCF_977016875.1 Pavona decussata | reverse complement strand
TTCACTGAATCTAGTTAAACACAACAACACAGCTGAACAGCAGACGAAAAAAATTGCCGGCAGAAACATGGCCTTAACTAAACACTTTGATTACTTAGCGATATGTGAAAGAGAAATACAAACTCTAACTGAATAAAACACGATTGTTCAAGACTTACTGAGATCTTTAAGTTGTTTCCTGTCAGAAGAGAACTTTCTAGCGGCGCCGCTGTGGTTCGCCAGATTCGCTCCCCAGCAAAGTCAGCCGATACCGTTCCATCGATCAATCGCTGCCACTGACGGCGCGCTGACTTCTCATCGCAAAGAAGGCCTGAAAGTCAATGTGATCATCCTGTTACTAAAATAATAATAGTAATAATAATAAACAAAATAATGGTGACATGTTGTCGCCGAGACGTCATGTTTTCACCCTTTAAGCCCTAATATCAAAGGACAAACTCTCCTGTCTTGTCGCTATATTTTTCTTATAAAAGCCGACTGGGTAGAAGTTATTAAAATATCAAGAGAATTCATCTTGGGTGATCGTATCCTTAATTCTCATGACCTCAGGGATTGAATAAACTTTAATTTTACCAAGAGAAATTTGATGCTGATCACTGTTAGGGCTTAAAGGGTTAATCTCTCTACTTTTTATTGTGAAATAATACAACCGTCCTGGCACAAGCAACCCCATGCACCAAAGGTCTCTTATGCCAGCGGAGATGATCTTGCCACTCAGTCCGATAACTTGTCTGACGACAAGCCAGGGAGGGAGAGATGAACTGGCCCCTAGACCATAATAAGTACATCCCTTTCGGCTAGCGCTCACATCCGACTGTCTCAAATTCAGCTTCATCTATATATAACATGATTAGCCGTCTTCCAAGTGGTACGTCTTGAGGTTTGGGCATGCGTACGTAATGAACCTCATATAACGAATAGAGAAATATCTCGTTGTTTATATTAACAAAATGATCAGGCAATGATGAAAAATATGAAAAGCTAGGGGGAAAAAACACACTTGTGATTAGTCTATAAAGTCACTTAACGACAAGGGAACCTTTTCATTATTTTAATTTTGTTTAATAAAAAAAAAAAACGCTCAATGTATATGATTGTTCATTCTACCCAAGCCTTGGCATCCGTACAGATCGACGTCGTAGTTCATTTTTTATCTCACTCAAAGAGTTAATTTGTTTAGAAAAGAACTTTGCCGGAAACTTTTACCATCACTTTATAGGGATTCACGCCCTGGCCTCAAAATTAGTCTTTTCAGGTCACACATGTCATAATAGTTAATGATCAACCAGCACGCTAAGTAAGAATTAGGGCTGTTGATTGCAAGAACGGCTGATATCTTACTAACGCACGGTTGGATAAGTATGAAACCAACTTAGATCTGTCTACTTAAGAATTTTTTAGGCCGTAAACTTCGGAAATTAAGCAGGTTTTTGACCTCTAAACATTGAGCGTGTTCTATAATGTCGTATGCACTGCGCTGTTCAAAGGGCGCTTTGAAATGAAATGCTCAAGCTAAGTTTTTTTTTGTAATGAAAGAAATATTCTTTTAACTAAAATGGCCCAAAATTTGATTTCTCTGAACTGAACAATTCAACTTCAAATGAGAAAAAACATCATTTTGACAACAACTCGTCATATAATTAGTTTTGACAAATGCGAGCATCTCGAGCGACGTGCTAGGCAAAATTTTCACGCAATTCTAGAAAGTAACTAAGGCATTCGCCGAAAGTCTGATTGTGTTGATTAGCTCGGTAAACTTAACTTACGGTATTTAACTGAAAAAAAGTTTTGTCACAAAGAAGTGCGACAATAACAACACATCAAAACACAAGTTAATTAAGCGATGGTTCTTGAAACGAACAACTTCACAGCTAGATAATAACATCAGGCTAATACGAAAATATTTCGTTCTCCGGCTCTAAAGCAAACATGACAGTGAAAAGACACAACATAATAAGAACTGGAGTAAACCAGTTCATTTCAGTCGATTGTGCATTTTAGGTGGCCCCGAATCCCTGAATAAAGTTCACTGATACTAGTTAAACACAACAACACAGCTGAACAGCAGACCAAAAATATTGCCGGCAAAAACATGGCCTTAACTAAACACTTTGATTACTTAGCGATATGTGAAAGAGAAATACAAACTCTAACTGAATAAAACACGATTGTTCAAGACTTACTGAGACCTTTAAGTTGTTTCCCTGTCAGAATTGAACTTTCTAGCGGCGCCGCTGTGGTTCGCCAGATTTGCTCCCCAGCGAAGTCAGCCGATACCGTTCTATAATGTCGTATGCACTGCGCTGTTCAAAGGGCGCTTTGAAATGAAATGCTCAAGGTAAGTTTTTGTTTTGTAATGAAACAAATATTCTTTTAACTGAAATGGCCAAAAATTTGATTAAGCGATGGTTCTTGAAACGAACAATTTCATAGCTAGAATAATAACATCAGGCTAATACGAAAATATCTTGCTCTCCGGCTCTAAAGCAAACATGACAGTGAAAAGAAACAACATAATAAGAACTGGAGTAAAGCAGTTTATTTAAGTCGATTGTGCATTTTAGGTGGTCCCGAATCCCTGAATAAAGTTCACTGAATCTAGTTAAACACAACAACACAGCTGAACAGCAGACGAAAAAAATTGCCGGCAGAAACATGGCCTTAACTAAACACTTTGATTACTTAGCGATATGTGAAAGAGAAATACAAACTCTAACTGAATAAAACACGATTGTTCAAGACTTACTGAGACCTTTAAGTTGTTTCCCTGTCAGAAGAGAACTTTCTAGCGGCGCCGCTGTGGTTCGCCAGATTCGCTCCCGAGCAAAGTCAGCCGATACCGTTCCATCGATCAATCGCTGCCACTGACGGCGCGCTGACTTCTCATCGCAAAGAAGGCCTGAAAGTCAATGTGATCATCCTGTTACTAAAATAATAATAGTAATAATAATAAACAAAATAATGGTGACATGTTGTCGCCGAAACGTCATGTTTTCACCCTTTAAGCCCTAATATCAAAGGACAAACTCTCCTGTCTTGTCCCTATATTTTACTTATAAAAGCCGACTGGGTAGAAGTTATTAAAATATCAAGAGAATTCATCTTGGGTGATCGTATCCTTAATTCTCATAACCTCAGGGATTGAATAAACATTAATTTTACCGAGAAAAATTTGATGCTGATCACTGTTAGGGCTTAAAGGGTTAATCTCTCTACTTTTTATTGTGAAATAATACACTCGTCCTGGCACAAGCAACCCCATGCACCAAAGGTCTCTTATGCCAGCGGAGATGATCTTGCCACTCAGTCCGATAACTTGTCTGACGACAAGCCAGGGAGGGAGAGATGAACTGGCCCCTAGACCATAATAAGTACATCCCTTTCGGCTAGCGCTCACATCCGACTGTCTCAAATTCAGCTTCATCTATATATAACATGATTAGCCGTCTTCCAAGTGGTACGTCTTGAGGTTTGGGCATGCGTACGTAGTGAACCTCATATAACGAATAGAGAAATATCTCGTTGTTTGTTTCAAGAAAATGATCAGGCAATGATCAAAAATATGAAAAGCTAGGGAGAAAAAACACACTTGTGATTAGTCTATAAAGTCACTTAACGACAAGGGAATCTTTTCATTATTTTAATTTTGTTTAATAAAAAAAAAAAAAAAAAAAAAAACGCTCAATGTATGTAATTGTTCATTCTACCCAAGCCTTGGCATCCGTACAGATCGACGTCGTAGTTCATTTTTTATCTCACTCAAAGAGTTAATTTGTTTAGAAAAGAACTTTGCCGGAAACTTTTACCATCACTTTATAGGGATTCACGCCCTGGCCTCAAAATTAGTCTTTTCAGGTCACACATGTCATAATAGTTAATGATCAACCAGCACGCTAAGTAAGAATTAGGGCTGTTGATTGCAAGAACGGCTGATATCTTACTAACGCACGGTGGGATAAGTATGAAACCAACTTAGATCTGTCTACTAAAGAATTTTTTAGGCCGTAAACTTCGGAAATTAAGCAGGTTTTTGACCTCCAAACATTGAGCGTGTTCTATAATGTCGTATGCACTGCGCTGTTCAAAGGGCGCTTTGAAATGAAATGCTCAAGCTAAGTTTTTTTTTTGTAATGAAAGAAATATTCTTTTAACTAAAATGGCCCAAAATTTGATTTCTCTGAACTGAACAATTCAACTTCAAATGAGAAAAAACATCATTTTGACAACAACTCGTCATATAATTAGTTTTGACAAATGCGAGCATCTCGAGCAACAGGCTAGGCAAAATTTTCACGCAATTCTAGAAAGTAACTAACGCATTCGCGGAAAGTCTGATTGTGTTGATTAGCTCGGTAAACTTAACTTACGGTATTTAACTGAATGGAAGTTTTGTCACAAAGAAGTGCGACAATAACAACACATCAAAACACAAGTTAATTAAGCGATGGTTCTTGAAACAAACAACTTTACAGCTAGATAATAATATCAGGCTAATACGAAAATATTTCGTTCTCCGGCTCTAAAGCAAACATGACAGTGAAAAGACACAAGATAATAAGAACTGGAGTAAACCAGTTCATTTAAGTCGATTGTGCATTTTAGGTGGCCCCGAATCCCTGAATAAAGTTCATTGAATCTAGTTAAACACAACAACACAGCTGAACAGCAGATCAAAAATATTGCCGGCAAAAACATGGCCTTAACTAAACACTTTGATTACTTAGCGATATGTGAAAGAGAAATACAAACTCTAACTGAATAAAACACGATTGTTCAAGACTTACTGAGACCTTTAAGTTGTTTCCCTGTCAGAAGAGAACTTTCTAGCGGCGCCGCTGTGGTTCGCCAGATTCGCTCCCGAGCAAAGTCAGCCGATACCGTTCCATCGATCAATCGCTGCCACTGACGGCGCGCTGACTTCTCATCGCAAAGAAGGCCTGAAAGTCAATGTGATCATCCTGTTACTAAAATAATAATAGTAATAATAATAAACAAAATAATGGTGACATGTTGTCGCCGAAACGTCATGTTTTCACCCTTTAAGCCCTAATATCAAAGGACAAACTCTCCTGTCTTGTCCCTATATTTTACTTATAAAAGCCGACTGGGTAGAAGTTATTAAAATATCAAGAGAATTCATCTTGGGTGATCGTATCCTTAATTCTCATGACCTCAGGGATTGAATAAACTTTAATTTTACCAGGAGAAATTTGATGCTGATCACTGTTAGGGCTTAAAGGGTTAATCTCTCTACTTTTTATTGTGAAATAATACAACCGTCCTGGCACAAGCAACCCCATGCACCAAAGGTCTCTTATGCCAGCGGAGATGATCTTGCCACTCAGTCCGATAACTTGTCTGACGACAAGCCAGGGAGGGAGAGATGAACTGGCCCCTAGACCATAATAAGCACATCCCTTTCGGCTAGCGCTCACATCCGACTGTCTCAAATTCAGCTTCATCTATATATAACATGATTAGCCGTCTTCCAAGTGGTACGTCTTGAGGTTTGGGCATGCGTACGTAGTGAACCTCATATAACGAATAGAGAAATATCTCGTTGTTTATTTCAACAAAATGATCAGGCAATGATCAAAAATATGAAAAGCTAGGGAGAAAAAACACACTTGTGATTAGTCTATAAAGTCACTTAACGACAAGGGAATCTTTTCATTATTTTAATTTTGTTTAATAAAAAAAAAAAAAAAACGCTCAATGTATGTGATTGTTCATTCTCCCCAAGCCTTGGCATCCGTACAGATCGACGTCGTAGTTCATTTTTTATCTCACTCAAAGAGTTAATATGTTTAGAAAAGAACTTTGCCGGAAACTTTTACCATCACTTTATAGGGATTCACGCCCTGGCCTCAAAATTAGTCTTTTCAGGTCACACATGTCATAATAGTTAATGATCAACCAGCACGCTAAGTAAGAATTAAGGCTGTTGATTGCAAGAACGGCTGATATCTTACTAACGCACGGTTGGATAAGTATGAAACCAACTTAGATCTGTCTACTAAAGAATTTTTTAGGCCGTAAACTTCGGAAATTAAGCAGGTTTTTGACCTCCAAACATTGAGCGTGTTCTATAATGTCGTATGCACTGCGCTGTTCAAAGGGCGCTTTGAAATGAAATGCTCAAGCTAAGTTTTTTTTTTGTAATGAAAGAAATATTCTTTTAACTAAAATGGCCCAAAATTTGATTTCTCTGAACTGAACAATTCAACTTCAAATGAGAAAAAACATCATTTTGACAACAACTCGTCATATAATTAGTTTTGACAAATGCGAGCATCTCGAGCAACGGGCTAGGCAAAATTTTCACGCAATTCTAGAAAGTAACTAACGCATTCGCGGAAAGTCTGATTGTGTTGATTAGCTAGGTAAACTTAACTTACGGCATTTAACTGAAAGGAAGTTTTGTCACAAAGAAGTGCGACAATAACAACACATCAAAACACAAGTTAATTAAGCGATGGTTCTTGAAACGAACAACTTTACAGCTAGATAATAACATCAGGCTAATACGAAAATATTTCGGTCTCCGGCTCTAAAGCAAACATGACAGTGAAAAGACACAACATAATAAGAACTGGAGTAAACCAGTTCATTTAAGTCGATTGTGCATTTTAGGTGGCCCCGAATCCCTGAATAAAGTTCATTGAATCTAGTTAAACACAATAACACAGCTGAACAGCAGACCAAAAATATTGCCGGCAAAAACATGGCCTTAACTAAACACTTTGATTACTTAGCGATATGTGAAAGAGAAATACAAACTCTAACTGAATAAAACACGATTGTTCAAGACTTACTGAGACCTTTAAGTTGTTTCCCTGTCAGAAGAGAACTTTCTAGCGGCGCCGCTGTGGTTCGCCAGATTCGCTCCCCAGCGAAGTCAGCCGATACCGTTCTATAATGTCGTATGCACTGCGCTGTTCAAAGGGCGCTTTGAAATGAAATGCTCAAGGTAAGTTTTTTTTTTGTAATGAAACAAATATTCTTTTAACTGAAATGGCCAAAAATTTGATTAAGCGATGGTTCTTGAAACGAACAATTTCATAGCTAGAATAATAACATCAGGCTAATACGAAAATATCTTGCTCTCCGGCTCTAAAGCAAACATGACAGTGAAAAGAAACAACATAATAAGAACTGGAGTAAAGCAGTTTATTTAAGTCGATTGTGCATTTTAGGTGGTCCCGTACCGTTCTATAATGTCGTATGCACTGCGCTGTTCAAAAGGCGCGAGTGATCACGTTCACGATCCGCCTTCTCATCAGAAACATGTTTCTTCTTGTTCTCGGATGGAGGTGGCTCACTTGCAGCCTTCTTAATAGGTTTCTTCGGAGGTTGCTTGACAGAGTCCTTAGACTTCGAATCACTGGTTTGCTGTTGCCTCGGAGAAAGCTGAGCAGAGCCAGACCCCGCCGCCCTGGCAGCCTTAATAGCCTCTGCTTGCCCCGGAGAGCGAGCGACCGCATTAGCATACGAGGGCGACGCGGCCGGCTGCGACATGATCTCCGGTTCATCTTCCAATAAAGGCTGACCAGGTTGAGTAACCACGTTGGCGCTGTACAATAGAAAGGGACAGGCTGAGATGTTATGTTCCTGGCAAAGGCAAATCGAGCAAAGGCGTGGCGATTTGTAATCTTCCTGGCGATGCCCCGGCGCCTCACAATTAAAACACCTCACAGACGAACATTTCGCTGCAACATGGCCAGTATAGCCGCAACGGCGACACATCTTAGGCTGGCTTGGATACCAAATACGTAGCAGTTCACCGGCAACGAAAATGGTCGGGGGTATTGCGAGATTTAGCCGCATTCTTGCAGTACGCACTCCGTTGTAAATGTTGTCGGCAACCATATCACGCCTAAAGGAGAAAACCTTGCCATAATGCGAAAGACGACAAATTAGGGCAGTGTCCGGTAACTCAGTCGGAGCTTCATAGATTTTAATGATTTGAATCCGATTCTCACAGTCACCGAGAAAAACCGTGCAGCCAGATCTCTTGACCGAAGGTACGCCAAGAGCGGCGTTTTTCGCGTCATGAGATCTAAAACTGACAACCCACGTGTTGTTGGATGCGCGTCGCTGGATAGATAAAATTTCGTCGACATCAATGCCGGCCGCGTCGAAACCAACGATGATATCCTGGCTGGAACAAACCGTGTCCACAGAGAAGACGACGGACAACTCTTTGCGAAGCCTTATCCGATCAGTCTTACTATTGAATAAATCACTGAGAACCTTCGGCACGCTCGGTTGATTCTCAGGAATTTCAGCTGTTGGCTCGTGCGGCACGTCACAATCACCCCACTCCAAAGGTGACGGAGAAAACAATATGGGCGTTTCAGTTGGCTCATCAGGCATCTCTCCAGGGGATTCCTCATCAACAGCTTTACGAGAACTATTTCCATCGGCCGTTTTGTTCTTTTTGTTTGCCATGCTGACGCGGCAACAAAACACAAATCGGAACCAATCGTATCTAAGCCAAAAGGCCCAAGAAAGAATGAGACCCCTTTCGACTAACGGTCACATCCGACTGTCTTAAATTGAGTTTCATCTACATATAACATGAACAGCTGTCTTCCAAGTGGTACGTCTTGAGGTTTGAGCGTACATGCTAAAACTCACAAAATGAATAGAGAAATACCTCGTTGTTTATTTCAACAAAATGATCAGGCAATGATCAAAAGTATAAACAGCTAGGGGGAAAAACACACTTGTGATTAGCCTATAAAGTCACTTAAAGGCCAAGTGTCACGGTCAAGCGCATGCGCGAGCAGACAAGAGAATCTTTTCATTGTTTTAATTTTGTTTTATAAAAGAAAAACGCTCAATGTAAATAAAATAAGAAGCGACGTATCAGTCGCGTGCGTAAACGTAAAAAGTTGAATGTTGTTCAACTTTTTACATTTACGCACGCCGCTCATACATCGCGTCATATTTTATTTACGTACGTAAAGCCAGCTCAATTCACGTCTGTACGCAGGTAAAATTTACGCGACAGTGGAACTTTACCTTAAGGCATTCGCAGAAAGTCTGATTGTGTTGATTAGCTAGGTAAACTTACGGTATTTAACTGAAAGCAAGTTTTCTCACAAAGAAGTGCGAAAATAACAACATAAGTTAAGCGATGGTTCTTGAAACGAACAACTTCACAGCTAGAATAATCAATGACATCGCTAATTCGAAAATATTTCGTTCTCGATCTAAAGCAAACACGACAGTGAAATTAAAAGAAACAACATAAAATAAAACATGATTGTTCAAGACTTACTGAGACCTTTAAGTTGTTTTCCTGTCAGGTCCATTCGCTCCCCAGCAAAGTCACAACTGATACCGTTCTGTCGATCGCCTGAATCGCTGATCCACTGACCGCGCGCTTATTTCTCTTCCCAAAGAAGGCCTGAAAGTCAATATAATCATCCTGTTAATGTGATCATCATGTTACATGTTGTCGCCGAAACGTCATGTTTTAATCTTGCTACTTTTTATTCTGAAATAATACAACAGTCCTGACAAAAGAAACCTCTGACACCGCAGGTCTCTTATGCCAGCGGAGATGGTCTTGTGCTCAGTCCGACAAAGAGGGAGAGGAAAGCCGGCCCCTAGACCTTATTTTGGCAGACCCCTTTCGGCTAGCGCTCACATCTGACTCTCTAACATTGAGTTGCATCTACATATAACATGAACAGCTGTCTTCCAAGTGGTACGTCTTGAGGTACATGCTAAAACTCACAAAATGAATAGAGAAATACCTCGTTGTTTATTTCAACAAAATGATCAGGCAATGATCAAAAGTATGAAAAGCTAGAGGGAAAAACGCACTTGTGATTAGTTCACGGTCAAGCGCATGCGCGAGCAGACCGGCTCAAAAATAAATTGTACGGGCAATCTCGTTCCCAGAGCCCACGTGTCTTTTGGTCAGCGCCAAGACACGGAGCTCTGGAATAATCAATTTCCGATGCCAAGATTTTAGGAGTTCCGGTTACACTGCGCATGCACGGCCAATGCGTGCCTTGGTTAACAATACGGCGTCCAAAGGAGATAAAGTCGATGTGGATGCGTTCCATAAAGGCATACAACACGCACTCGAAAAGCTAGGAAAACCGAATTTGACTTTGAAAGAACAGCAATACGAAATTTTGAAAGCGGTTGTGATGATGAAAAGAGATGTTTTAGCGGTTTTACCTACGGGTTTTGGCAAGTCACTCATATACCAAAGTTTGGGTTTCATCTTCGATTTCCTGAGAAGTGATTCCGATTCCCAACACGCAGCTATCGTTGTGGTTTCGCCGCTAAATGCCTTGATGCAGGATCAAGTGGAAAAGTTGATGGCCTATACGAATGTATGCGTCATGAAAGCCAGTACCGATTTGACTGATTCCAGTTCTGACCTTCGACAAAGTGCTCAGATAATTTTCGCTCATCCAGAGGTGTTTGTGCAGAGCCAGGTCATGAGGGACAAGACTCTCCAGAGGCGTGTTCGAGCTATAGTAATCGACGAAGCTCATCTAATAGAAGAATGGTAAGTTAAGGTGTTAATGACGAGTATTCAAAAGACGTGAGCGTCAACCCAGCTTTGAGGTGGGAACTGATTAATATAAGCTTAAAATTATACGTGAACAGTCCATTCAATTTTTACGAATATCTCTATAAATAAAGTATTGAGGAACATGATTTGGACAATTTTTTTTTGCAGTTTTGTTGAAGACTCAAACGTTAACACTTTATGTGAGGATGACAAAAAAAACTGTAAAGTCTTACTAGGTGAAGGGGAACTTTTACAGGCATTAAAAACTATGGAATCCAATAAGTGACCAGGGGCCCGTTTCTCGAAAGTCCCAGTAACTTACCGGGCCCGATAAGTGTCTTTGGCGATAAATGTTTCTCAACCAAAGTAAATTCTTGTTAGCTTTGAATACTAACATTGGCCAAGTACCATGTCTGTAATCACTTTACAATCGGCGAAAAAACGTACACTTATCGGGCCCCTCACATTCAAACACAAATAATGTCTGACTCCCCAAATATTTTTTGCTCAAACAGGAAAGACTTCCGTCCAGCGTATGCAAAACTTGGAGTCCTGGGAAACTACTTCCCTCAAGTACCCATTGTAGGGCTTACCGCCACTGCTAACTGTAAAACACAAGGTATTATCTGTGATTCCCTTGGACTGTTTGATCCAACAATCATCAAAATCAATCCAGATCGTGAAAACATCTATTTTGCATCATACACAAGAAAGTCAACTGGTGATGCTAAACTTTCAGAAGTTCTAGAACCTCTCGTGCAGCAGCTAAAACAGGAACGACAACAATTTCCGCTGACACTTGTTTATTCCAATTTGGAAACCATATCTGACTGTTACATGTATTTCAGTGAGATGCTAGGTACAGAACAGTATGAGCCACCCGATGCTCAACCTATTGCAAAGAATCGCATGTTTACATTGTTTCATGCTCAATACCCAAATCATGAACGCCAGAGAATTATAACAGAGTTGGCAAGTGGTACCTCCAAACTGAGAATTCTCTTTGTTACTGTTGCATTTGGCATTGGTGTGGACATTCAGAACATCAGACAGGTAATACACATTGGCGTTCCATATACAATGGAGGAATATTTCCAAGAGGCCGGACGCTGTGGAAGAGATGGCTTGCCCTCAAAGGCATTAGTCTCCTACAATGCCTATGATATATCTCAGTCAAGAACCAACATGGCTGATGTCATGCGAGAATTTGTTACAGCAAACAAATGCAAGAGAGAAATTATTCTGAGGCATTTTGGATATGAAACTCCCAGACGAAGTCTTCCACAGCATACATGCTGTGATTACCATCGAGAGACCTGTGACTGTGACACCTGTTTGCTGTCAGATGTCTCAAACCTTTACCTGGCAAGTCCCTTGGAAGATACCAGTGAAGCAGAAGTATCACCTGTGGATAATCATGAAGCATTATCTAAATCAAAGGCTAAAAAGCTACGTCAAGATTTAAGTGACTACCGGTTGTCCCTCCATGGCTCTGGGAGATCTTGTGTTGGTGGAGTTACTCTAGCCACTGGATTTAGCATACAACTCATAGATGCAATTGTGAAGAATGCAATATGTCTAACCTCTGTAGAGAGAGTTATGATGGACTTTCCTGTGTTTAGTACTGCCCATGCTAAAGCAATTTATAACATTGTACAAAAATACCGCTGATACTCTAATTTAGTGGATCACAATAAATTCTTGAGTGTGTGCAGTAGTCTAGAAGTTTGCTTGAAAGTTTTTGACTTGGCTCAGTCAACATGATGCTTGCTTACAAAATGTCTGGGTTATTGTATAAAACAAATAGATTTAATTTTGCCGTGGGTCTATACTCCATTAGCCAGCAAGAAGAGACAGAGAAAGGAAAACTATGGAACATGGGCAAGCAAATTCAAATATGCATGGATGATCCCCATGTTCCGTCTCTGTACCAACTAAACATTCATACTGTGTGCATTATAGAGATCGGAACCAATAGTACTTCTAATAGTCTCTTGGTGGAACCCAAGTTTATGTATATAGGAACTTCAGAATCAGTAAGGCCCAATTTATCCTGATGCCATTGTGTCATAATGAAACACATAGCTTTAGTAATTTCTATACATTATCACACTGAAGTACAAGGGTACAGTATTAACTGTCTTTGAATCACATATCATCCTCATTTGCACTTTCTATCTCATAGTCACTAACATCTTCGATTAGTTCTTCATCATCTTCTGTACTGGCATCATCACAATTGGCATGATAGTTATTTGCTAACCGTCTCTTGTGCCTTGTGAGCCAGGAATGCAGTAGGGCTACATCAAGTTGGTCCAGTGGACTCTTGCTAATGGTTGGAAATGACCGGTGAGCTCTGCCAGGCTGATTACTAAAAGGTGCTATGTTGTGAAAGAGTGTAATCATCTCCTCAATGTCCTGTACTGTGCTGGTGTGGGTATGTGATGTTGAATCTGGAGGAATGTCACTGGTTATGTCATAACTCTGGACTATCTTGTTCAAACCATATGCAGCAGCACTGCTTCGTTCCACAGCCTTTAGGGTCTTGTTGCCACACATGCCTTTCAAAATGACTTTGTAGTGCTTTATAAGCATTTCCATCCTGAGGTCATTAGCACAGTTATTTCCAGCACCCCCCTTCACATTGACAAACTGACCATGGGTTATCCGGTGTGCCATTTGTTCGGTGTAGAGACCCTTAACACAGGTAATCAGCCTCATTGCTTCATATGCATATTTCATACCATGCTTCCTTGATCTAAAGTACAGCATGAGCAGCTTCCAGTTGATGAGACTTCTTTCTCCATTACCCTCTTTCTCTGTGTCATTGAGCTGCATCAGCATGACACCTAGCTGTATGCATTGTAATGCATAATTCATTACCCTGTCATCGGTGTCAGGTGGAATATCAGACATCGGTGAAGGTAGCTCGGGTGTGTTCTGTTGACTAGAGGTTTCTTCCCGTCTTGCTCGTGGGATTGCCAGATGTTCTCTTGGCCACAGGACTACCTGCCCAATGCTGATTATCCCTGCTGCAATTTCTTCAACAGCTGCCACAAGCACAGGAACAGTCTGCCCAGTTTGTAGACCTTCAGCCCCAGCAACTTGCCCAACTCCAAGGACCTCATAGCCATTTGGTAGCTTTGGTTGTACCATTATAACCACTTGACCTTCAGGGTATTACAAAAATAGAATAAGGGTTAGGTTATGTGTATTATAGACTGCTGAGAGGATGAATAAGGGGCTGTTTACAGAGCTATACATAGGGTCACCCCCAGGATCCAAAGTTGGTACAAGCAAATTCTACAGATAAATTATTCCTTATTTATGATCAATGCAAGTGTCATTAGCTTAGTGGACAAAATTCAATTCAATAATTTATTGGATGCATAGTGTCATCTCCACACTTACATGTAGTACACTAAAGCCTGGCAAAACTAGATAAAAAGTATGGAAGATAAATCAGAGGGTTTTAAGGCTGTCTGCATATTTGAAATATGTTGAAAAGGATGCTTCGACTACACGTAAAAGCTAGTGCCATAAGTGGACAATATCATACTCTGGTATCAGTGCATTTATACGTACATCAGTAAACCATATGTACCTGGTGCCAAGTTTGGAGCCACAGTCGTAGCAGAAGTGGCAGTTGCTTGTTGGTCAGCAGGACTATTTCTCTGTTCATGCTGCTCTCTCCAGGCTTTCTCAATGTCAAATTCCACAAAAGCAAACTCTTCTACAAACTTGCCAATGATCTCCTCAATAAACTTTGTCTTCTCTTCATCTCTGGCCTTCTCATCTAAGAGTTTTATCTTAGTGGGTGTTAAGCCATCAAGGCTATCTAGACCCGCCCAACTCATAAATGCACAGCACAAGTATGCCTTAGTAGCACACAGCATAAGGTTCTCAGCACTTTGATAGTTCTGTTTCACTTTGCTGTACACATTGCTCATATGCCACTGTTGCTGCAAATGGTAAAGTGTGCCTGGCTCTCTTCCTGATATGGCATCAGGCTTGTACAGCTGCTCCCAGATGTACTGTTTGGGAGAACAGGAAAAAAATTTGACAGAGTAATAATTAATGTAGTGTCAAGGACTTGATCGAAGTCTAATTATGTGCTCATTAGTTCTGAGAAATAATATTTTATAGATTAGGGGCACTTAAAAATATCAGCATTTGACAAAGGTTTGTAGGAGCTGACATGCAATCTCTTCAGTCTTGCCTGTTAGCTATATGTTTGTTGCATATACAGATGCACGTACAGTTTGACTGTAGTTTCTGGCTTTCACAAGGGAAATGAATATAAGTTACTGTAATGCATAGTTAAATTGAGTTTGTTCATGATAAACAATCAAATCCTAATGGACTGCATCACACAAAAATGACCGCCTCATACCGGCAGGTGCAATAAAAATTGGGGGAAATGGGATTCCTGTGTATACGAATGCTTTGTGGCATTTTACCAATTTATTTTTGGGCCTGGGTACGAGGCACCATAAAGTACCCAGCAGGCATGTATTTATCAACTAAATGTACATTTTGCACATTCTCATAAATAGCAAAAGCTCATTACCCAGTGTCTGTCAAGTATGGTTTGGCATACATGTATTTTCAGCAACAGACAAGGTTTTAATGAAACAGTTAACAAGTCACCATTTGTAATTTTGAATAACTGCATTCTCATTCTCTTTTTGTTGTGGATCTTTTGAGTGGATCTTTTTCTGGTTGATATATAATATATAATATTGTAAAAACTTACCCCAAGAAATGACTGCTTTGCATGCCACAAGGTGGCATTCTCTGTAATGTTGTCAAAACGCTCAGTGTGTAGGTCACACCCCATTCTTGTCTTCTTAGCCCCTGTCACTCGTTCTCGTCCCAGTAGGTCACCGCATAGGGGCACATTCACATTTTTTAGTACTCTTTCCCTCCTGGCAGATTCTTCCTCAGCAGAGGTCCCAGGTGGCACACGGGGTTCATCATCAGGAGCGTACACTTTCATTAGGAAATCTTCAACATATTCCAGGTACTGGACAACATCTGCGTGTTTGTTCTGGTTGTAAGGGACAATTGGGAGACCAATTATAGTAGACTTCTTTGCCATCTCTTTGGAATACCTATATATTGCAAAGGGTCAGTGAATTAAATGAAAATTTCCTTTTCTCCCCTGGTTTGTCTGCTGTCAGTGTATAAAACTTACTGTATGCAGTTCTTCTGAAAGAAACACTACAATAATTTTAATAAAACAACCACTATAAGCTTGAACAATTACCTGTGTGGTATGTGGATGTTAACAGCACTTTTTAGATGCTTCAGACAAGTGAAGAACTGAACCAGAACCCTGGCTACCAATACCGTGAAGTCGCTCTTCAACTTCAACAGCTCATCCTCACTAAGTAGGTACTCAGTGTTATTGAACTTGTTAATGTCCGCCATACGTGGACGAGTGTTGTCAAGATGGCTAGATGGGATCCTATCAAATGTGACATAGTGCCCTATCCAGTGCATATCTGAATTTCTGTGGTTCTTTAATATGATGTTGACAAGGACAATAAAGTCTAGATTATCAAATACAATGCGAAGGCTGCCGTTGGTTTGAAGCACTTGCTTAACTTCTGATATGATGTCACCACCAACGCTGTCCATGATGTTTAGTAAACTGTCCCTGCTCTGTGTGACACCAGTCTTATTCAATCTCTGAAATGTCTGAAATTGAAGGTTCCAGTTAAAATCTGAGAATGGAATTTTCTTCACATCGACAGTAACTGAAATATTGTATACACCAGTAGAGTGATTTTGATTTTAACTAACCCATTTAGATGTTGTAAACTAAATATTAATGTAAGGGCATCAACTATTTTATGTGAAATATCAGAGAATGACAGGACTGGTGAGGACTGTTATCAATGAAGTTATTATTATACAAATGCCTACCTTCTTAGATGCATGACCAGAACCAAGGACAACTGCATTAACTTTCTGTACTAAGGACAGCTCCCTGTTTCTGTAAGGATCAGTAAAATAATCTGTTTGAATTTTTTATTCTGTGTTTATATTCTGTCACTCAGTATCTTGCATGAACTAAAATACTGTTTGTAGCTATGCCTATTGAACGATAAGACTTGCAGCCCGAATGGGCTACGATTCAAATTGAGAGTGAAGGGTCAAAATTCTTTTAGTATCAACCAACTAGTTGGTCAAGTATTTTTTACATTTTATGTAAAAAATTATTGAGGGAAGTGAGGTAAGTTATTTACTTTTTGTCACACGTGGTGCTACTAGGTGGCATGGTCTGTCACTAATAGACCTATTGTAGCAATTAGCCAATCAGAATGTAGGATTAGTAATAGACCACTAGTTTGTTGATATTTAAATTGAATTAAGGATTGTAAATGTGTCACTCTTTTATTTAAACAATATTTGCATTCAATATTTGCCCCAAGAAAAGAAGCTCATTGGGAGGGCTAACTTTCATTGACCATGAAAAATTATGTAACATAAGACCCTCATAAGTAGCATTACTTATTGTGTCATCATCCATTGTAATACCAATGTATGTGTTGTGGTTTAATTTTTTGAGGGTTGAAATTTTTCAAACCAGTTTATTTTTTATTTTCCTTTATGCAGTTTTCATTACCATAATCTGAGACAAAGGGAAATAAAAGTCAAACTGGTTTGAAAATCTTTAAACCAAAAAACCTTTTGAACCATAACATATGTACCACCCACTCTGGGAGTGATAGGATATTGAAACAGTGGCATAAATCAAATTGTGATTGAGGCATTAGCATATTTAACAGCAAGGTTAAACATGAAGTACTGTTGCTTGGGAAAAAATACAGTTGAAATAGTATTTTACAATACCTGGTATTCATAAGCACACCATAGGCAGTACATATCCTTGGTACCTGGCTGCCATCTGCTTTCACATTAGGTAATGCCACAGCTGACAACATGTCCAGTACATCAGGGGCTTTTTCCTTCATTTCAGTCAGAATAGAGATCCACTGAAATTTGTTTAGTTCCTTTTGACTGTCCTTTGTCATTCGAAGAACAGATGGATTTTCTTTCTTCTGACACAGCTTTTGGCACTGACTATCAATATCTTGCAGTATGATAGCTTTCACGCAACTCTTAATAAGTGGTATTTTCATCATGGTTTCTGCCAGAGCTGGAGGTGATGATGACATTATCTTTCCAACCAGTTTTTCTTTTTCATCTGGTGTAAGCACCCCAATAGTCCCTGTATTAGGAGGCTCAGCAACCTGTTGATATAGATTTGTGATTGTTTGAATCACGTTGATTGCAGTAATGAAGAGAAATCTTGCATTTAATTAAATATATAATGATGCACAATGGAAATATTCGTATTGTCGATTCAATTACAATACTCTTGTCTTGTGTACATTTTTGCAACTGGAGATTTCTCCTATGTTTATTGGTATAAAAAAGAAATCATTTGTCAAATAACATACCGTGTTCTTGTGGAGTCCAGAGCTAGAGAGAATATCAGCTCCTTGTTTTCTGTCTACGCCAGCCTTGTCTACAGATTTAGGTTTCAGAAATTCTGGCAAATTTCGTGTGGCATCAGTTGACTCTTGACGCTCCTTCTCGTTGCGTACAATGTCGTTGTCAGCCCTTGGTAGCGTGGAATCTTTATCAGAACGCTGCATAGTTTGGAAGGTAGGTTTGGGCGCTATAGGTGTAAGACCAGTAGTGGAAGAGCTCGCCGACTGAAACCGGCAAGCCAGGCGAATCTTGACAGGTGGCTTTGCAACATGGTCTGGTCGGGTTTTCTTGCTTGCGTGAGCTACTGAAGGCGATACTGTCGGACCTGATGGGCTTTCTTCAAGCTTCTTCTCCCTCTTTATGCGTATATTCGCTGAATGGTAGGTCCTCTGTTTACCATCGGAGTCTTTGCAAAGAGTTCTGAATTCTTTAAATGCCGCAATTTTCCGAGCACAAGACCGACATACAAACTGTGACAATCCGTCATTTTCATTCCCTTCGAGACCAGTAATTTCATTGTATCCTTCCATGATCGCTTCTCTCTGGGACTTTTGGCCGAAAAGTGAAATGGGGCGATCATTAGAACTCAAGGGATTACAGCAGCAGCGACAAATCTTCGTGTTTGAAACAAGTTTATTTGGAGTTTTTTGCGCCATATTTGTAAATTCGCGCTCAGCTGTTCTGATGTTGTTTACATGCAATTTTACTTCCGGGAGTTTACGCATGAGCAGTTTGATAAATCGAGTAGCCAATCAAGATCGTTCCGGAAATTGATTATTCCAGAGCTCCGTGTCTTGGCGCTGACCAAAAGACACGTGGGCTCTGGGAACAAGATTGTTGTACGGGTCGACACTAAATTCGATGCGACCTTGTGGTGGAACAATCTGTTGAAATCGCGTCCGAATTTGGATCATCCACTCTTCGTTCTTCACTTTTTATAATCTTTGTTTCCTGTTGTAAATATAAGTTCGATTTTTGTAAGGTTAAAAGTGTTTTAGCATCCGAAAACGACATTTTTGTTGATAGCGCGGCCGACCGGCGACGGGACGTTCTGTGGACTCTCTGGAAGCACAGAAGTTAAGCGGACAGAGTGGAGTGGATGTAGAAATCCTGTGCAGTTAACAAGATACGTTCACCAAACGTGGAAAATTGGTAAAGGGATAAGTCTGTTTAAAATAGACAACGATTTCGCGGCACATCTGCTTTCGCTGGAAATGGCAAAGGTCACCAACTGGCTTTGGATGAACTCGCGAGGATTTTCTTGATTTCAATCGTACTGTTTGTTCATATGGAATTCAACTGTCAAAAACGGAGAATTCGACGGACAAACAGCATCAAACATCAGTGTTTTACTTTGGATGGAAAAAATTGAGCAACAGTGAGACGCGAAGCGAATAAATATGAGATCAAATGTGCGAGTTAGTTGTAGTCTATTAGCGGGCTCGAATAGCGGGCAGTAGAAAAAAATCCAAAAGATTTGCGGCAAACTACAAAATCTATTGTAAGGTATTCATTTATCTATACAATTATGGTCATTGCGAATGGCAAACGCAGTTTTGATTTGCCACTATGGCAGAGTTTTCTCAAATGCATTCCAGCATCTCGGAAGGACGCTCAGTGTTGTTACTAAACAGTCGCATCGCTTCTTGAAGCTTGCGGATTTCTCGTTCTTCGCCTTCTCGCTGGTCTAATAAAATCAGGTCATCGAGTGTACACACTATATAGTAAGTTTATCACTGAATGCTGATGAAATACTGGATTTAGGGAGCTTCTCGGCTTTTCGAACTGCGCGTAATAAAAAAAGGTCGATGCCGCGAGATATCGACATTGTACTAAAATAAAACCGTATACGTTTGCATAAGTTCCTGCATTTCTTGAATGTCCAAGCGGCGCTGCAAAAATCCCCATGTGTTTTACATGGACAGCCCTTTTTTTTTTCTTTCTGAAACGTGACCAAAACACTGGCCGGTCATGTCAGTTTTATTTTTATGCCAGCAAGTTATACTGAAGACTTGCCCGCCGCCAAAAACAATCGGCTTGACAGCGCTTACGTTATCGCTCGCACATGCGCCGAACCGTGAAACTCTCCCTTTAACGACAAGAGAATCTTTTCATTATTTTAATTTTGTTTTATAAAAGAAAAACGCTCAATGTATGATTGTGATTGTTCATTCTACCCAAGGCTTGGCATCCGTACAGATCGACGTTGTAGTTCAGTTTTTCATCTCAGTTAACCCTTTAACCTCTAATATCAAAGAACAAATTCTCCCATCTTGTCCCGTTACTTTACTTATAAAAGTACTGTGGAGAAGTTATTAAAATACAGTCGAACCTGTATTAAGCGGTCACCCTCGGGGAATGGCTAAGTGACCGCTTACATACATACATACATACATACATACATACATACATACATACATACATACATACATAAACTTTATTTAGACACGGTAAAAACATCAGTTACATGCACGACAAAAATTAAAACTGATTTACATGTTTGCCGTGTGGGAGTACGAGGAGGACTACTTGCGATCTATCTCATTTCTAAAATTAGTAAAAGATCTAATGGCTCTGACGTTAGATGGAAGGCTGTTCCACAAATGTGCTCCACTGTAGCAGAAACTACGTTTCAAAAAATCGGTACGAGGCTTAGGCAGAGCCAATTTCCTGTCACTATTTCTAAGTCCAGAGTCCGTGCTGAAGGGCTTAAGGTACTCCGAAGACTGATCATTTAAAGTTTTAAACATGATTTTCAATTTTTGCTTCTTCATTCCGGTATAGAGATTATCCCCGGTCCCAGCTTACCGCGTAGGGCGGTGGCGCTAGAATAGTAATCTGACTTTGTTATGACCCGAATGGCGCGAGTTTGTAGTTTTTGTAATTTGTCAGCTAATTCGTTGCTGAGACCGTCCCACACAGGACAGCAATAATCAAAATATGGTTCAATAAGGGCTCTGAACGGCCTCAGTTTTTTAAGTGCACCTATGCCAGAGGAGATAATCTTGGCAGTCTTATTAACATGTTTGGACCACGAAAGATTTTGATCGATGTAAAGTCCTAAGGATTTGGTGTGGGGCACTCTATCAATTTCGTGACCTTCAATTTGTACAGTAAGTGAATGGCCACTTGTAGTACTAGCCAGTCTCTGCCGTGAGCCTATTAACATTAATTCCGTTTTGGCTATATTCAGGCTGAGCTTATTTACATTGAGCCATTCATGAAGGTTAGCTAGTACTGCCTGTAGCTAATACCGCTTAATACAGGTTGACCGCTTAATACAGGACCTCTAATATAAAAGAACAAATTCTCCTATCTTGTCCCGTTACTTTTCTTATAAAAAGTACTGTGGAGATTTTACAGGGTCGTACATAGCGCGGGGGCAGAGAGGGGAAACTCAATTTGTTTCTAACATCACACTGATCACAAGAAAATCGACTAATTGACTGAAAAAATATTCCTTCAATGTGAATTCCAAATGACTATCTTGAAAAATCTTTTGAAGCGAAAGCCAGTACCAATAACCAGTTTTCTTATGAAAATAATGATTTTGTCAGTTGGGCTGCCTATGGTTTAGAATTCGGTGTGTAAATAAAGACTGACAAGCCTACGTCACTTTCTGGCGCGTGTTTTAGCCTTTTTAAATCTAGCTTATACAAGTAGGTTTTTTTTTTAAGGGATAAATTGGTTTTAAAAGCCTGCGCTGCTCGCAAGTATTTGTAGCGGGTTTGGATTTAACCATCATATGTTCATCATCCGACAGGTCATTTTCACCTAATGATTTTTCAGTTTCCTCTTTTGAATTCTCTTCGTTTTGAATATGACCTCTTATTCCGTGTGTTCAACGACGTTGTTTTTATACCACATAGGGCATTTCAGCTGGGTTTGGCTTGGCTCTTTTAAGTGCTTGATAGTTTTAACTGCCTTTCTTGTTGAGATTTGGGTAATGTTAGGACAGGAATTAATCATTGCTTGTATCGTGCAATGAGCTTCATTCTGTAATTGCTGCAATGCCGGGCCCGGATATTAGTGTTTGTCACAAGAAGTTGTGTTTCTTGGCACGGCTATTTGGTTTTTTAGTTCTCTAGTAATCGTTGTAGCGTGTTATAGAGCTATGCAACGTGTCACAGTAATACTGAAAAGGCTTGAATTGTATTTAAATAACGAGTGTGTTGTTGCAAATGCTTCGCTCCACTGATATAGTGCGTTTGAATTGTGGAGGCTCAGTCAGTTTTCTCCCTTTGTTTGCAGCAGTGCATAGACTGTGTTTTACTGAAAATGAGAGACAATATTTGCTTCAAGCTAAACAAGATGTTAACTCCATAAAAAGACCGTAAACGTCTTAGAGGCAACTTTTTGTGTATTAAGCGGTCACCCTCTGCCGGGGAATGGCTAAGTGACCGCTTAATACAGGTTGTACAAAATACAGGTCAGAACACGGTGAAAATGTCATTTTACATTACGTAGTAAACAGCTTATGCATAAAAGCTAACGTAGCTGCTACTAAAAATAGTTCGCGGGAAAAAATACAGGGAAATGTATGGAAAGTTCAAAACACGACTGGACGCTTTCCGTCACTGTTGCATCCCTCCAATTTTTTTCTTAAAATCCTTTTTCTAGTGCCAAAAGTTTCCAATTCATGAATTTTTCAGAAGCAATGTTTTATGGAAATTATTTGACATCGGATTTCCATACAAACACTGTTATTTCAAACCTGTTATTTTTCAGAAGCGATGTTTTATGAAAATTATTTGACATCGGATTTCCATACAAACACTGTTATTTCAAACCTGTTATTTTTCAGAAGCGATGTTTTATGAAAATTATTTGACATCGGATTTCCATACAAACACTGTTATTTCAAACCTGTTATTTTTCAGAAGCGATGTTTTATGAAAATTATTTGACATCGGATTTCCATACGAACACTGTCATTTCAAACCTGTTATTTTTCAGAAGCGATGTTTTATGAAAATTATTTGACATCGGATTTCCATACAAACACTGTTATTTCAAACCTGTTATTTTTCAGAAGCGATATTTTATGAAAATTATTTGACATCGGATTTCCATACAAACACTGTTTTTTCAAGCCTGTTTGCCTACCCGTCAAAATGGCGTCGAAAACCGTGATAAGGCCTATTCCAGAAAGTAACTAAAGGTGGATTTCCACTGTCGCGTAAATTTTACGTGCGTACAGAAGTGAATTTAGCTGGTTTTTTCGTACGTAAATAGAATAAGAAGCGATGTATGAGCAAGAAGTTGAGTGCTGTTCAACTTCTTAAAGGTGGATTTCAACTGTCGCGTAAATTTTACGTGCGTACAGACGTGCATTGAGCTGGCTTTACGTACGCAAATAAAATAAGAAGCGATGTATCAGTCGCGTGCGTAAACGTAAAAAGTTGAATGCTGTTCAACTTTTTACATTTACGCACGCCGCTCATACATCGCGTCTTATTTTATTTACGTACGTAAAGCCAGCTCAATTCACGTCTGTACGCAGGTAAAATTTACGCGACAGTGGAACTCCACCTTAAGGCATTCGCAGAAAGTCTGATTGTGTTGATTAGCTAGGTAAACTTACGGTATTTAACTGAAAGCAAGTTTTCTCACAAAGAAGTGCGAAGATAACAACATAAGTTAAGCGATGGTTCTTGAAACGAACAACTTCACAGCTAGAATAATCAATGACATCGCTAATTCGAAAATATTTCGTTCTCGATCTAAAGCAAACACGACAGTGAAATTAAAAGAAACAACATAAAATAAAACATGATTGTTCAAGACTTACTGAGACCTTTAAGTTGTTTTCCTGTCAGGTCCATTCGCTCCCCAGCAAAGTCACAACTGATACCGTTCTGTCGATCGCCTGAATCGCTGATCCACTGACCGCGCGCTTATTTCTCTTCCCAAAGAAGGCCTGAAAGTCAATATAATCATCCTGTTTTTAATGTGATCATCATGTTACATGTTGTCGCCGAAACGTCATGTTTTAATCTCGCTACTTTTTATTCTGAAATAATACAACAGTCCTGACAAAAGAAACCTCTGACACCGCAGGTCTCTTATGCCAGCGGAGATGGTCTTGTGCTCAGTCCGACAAAGAGGGAGAGGAAAGCCGGCCCCTAGACCTTATTTTGGCAGACCCCTTTCGGCTAGCGCTCACATCTGACTCTCTAACATTGAGTTGCATCTACATATAACATGAACAGCTGTCTTCCAAGTGGTACGTCTTGAGGTACATGCTAAAACTCACAAAATGAATAGAGAAATACCTCGTTGTTTATTTCAACAAAATGATCAGGCAATGATCAAAAGTATGAAAAGCTAGAGGGAAAAACGCACTTGTGATTAGTTCACGGTCAAGCGCATGCGCGAGCAGACCGGCTCAAAAATAAATTGTACGGGTCGACACTAAATTCGATGCGACTTTGTGGTGGAACAATCTGTTGAAATCGCGTCCGAATTGGGATCATCCACTCTTCGTTCTTCACTTTTTATAATCTTTGTTTCCTGTTGTAAATATAAGTTCGATTTTTGTAAGGTTAAAAGTGTTTTAGCATCCGAAAACGACATTTTTGTTGATAGCGCGGCCGACCGGCGACGGGACGTTCTGTGGACTCTCTGGAAGCACAGAAGTTAAGCGGACAGAGTGGAGTGGATGTAGAAATCCTGTGCAGTTAACAAGATACGTTCACCAAACGTGGAAAATTGGTAAAGGGATAAGTTTGTTTAAAATAGACAACGATTTCGCGGCACATCTGCTTTCGCTGGAAATGGCAAAGGTCACCAACTGGCTTTGGATGAACTCGCGAGGATTTTCTTGATTTCAATCGTACTGTTTGTTCATATGGAATTCAACTGTCAAAAACGGAGAATTCGACGGACAAACAGCATCAAACATCAGTGTTTTACTTTGGATGGAAAAAATTGAGCAACAGTGAGACGCGAAGCGAATAAATATGAGATCAAATGTGCGAGTTAGTTGTAGTCTATTAGCGGGCTCGAATAGCGGGCAGTAGAAAAAAATCCAAAAGATTTGCGGCAAACTACAAAATCTATTGTAAGGTATTCATTTATCTATACAATTATGGTCATTGCGAATGGCAAACGCAGTTTTGATTTGCCACTATGGCAGAGTTTTCTCAAATGCATTCCAGCATCTCGGAAGGACGCTCAGTGTTGTTACTAAACAGTCGCATCGCTTCTTGAAGCTTGCGGATTTCTCGTTCTTCGCCTTCTCGCTGGTCTAATAAAATCAGGTCATCGAGTGTACACACTATATAGTAAGTTTATCACTGAATGCTGATGAAATACTGGATTTAGGGAGCTTCTCGGCTTTTCGAACTGCGCGTAATAAAAAAAGGTCGATGCCGCGAGATATCGACATTGTACTAAAATAAAACCGTATACGTTTGCATAAGTTCCTGCATTTCTTGAATGTCCAAGCGGCGCTGCAAAAATCCCCATGTGTTTTACATGGACAGCCCTTTTTTTTTTCTTTCTGAAACGTGACCAAAACACTGGCCGGTCATGTCAGTTTTATTTTTATGCCAGCAAGTTATACTGAAGACTTGCCCGCCGCCAAAAACAATCGGCTTGACAGCGCTTACGTTATCGCTCGCACATGCGCCGAACCGTGAAACTCTCCCTTTAACGACAAGAGAATCTTTTCATTATTTTAATTTTGTTTTATAAAAGAAAAACGCTCAATGTATGATTGTGATTGTTCATTCTACCCAAGGCTTGGCATCCGTACAGATCGACGTTGTAGTTCAGTTTTTCATCTCAGTTAACCCTTTAACCTCTAATATCAAAGAACAAATTCTCCCATCTTGTCCCGTTACTTTACTTATAAAAGTACTGTGGAGAAGTTATTAAAATACAGTCGAACCTGTATTAAGCGGTCACCCTCGGGGAATGGCTAAGTGACCGCTTACATACATACATACATACATACATACATACATACATACATACATACATACATACATACATACATACATACATACATACATAAACTTTATTTAGACACGGTAAAAACATCAGTTACATGCACGACAAAAATTAAAACTGATTTACATGTTTACCGTGTGGGAGTACGAGGAGGACTACTAGCGATCTATCTCATTTCTAAAATTAGTAAAAGATCTAATGGCTCTGACGTTAGATGGAAGGCTGTTCCACAAATGTGCTCCACTGTAGCAGAAACTACGTTTCAAAAAATCGGTACGAGGCTTAGGCAGAGCCAATTTGCTGTCACTATTTCTAAGTCCATAGTCCGTGCTGAAGGGCTTAAGGTACTCCGAAGACTGATCATTTAAAGTTTTAAACATGATTTTCAATTTTTGCTTCTTCATTCTGGTACAGAGATTATCCCCGGTCCCAGCTTACCGCGTAGGGCGGTGGCGCTAGAATAGTAATCTGACTTTGTTATGACCCGAATGGCGCGAGTTTGTAGTTTTTGTAATTTGTCAGCTAATTCGTTGCTGAGACCGTCCCACACAGGACAGCAATAATCAAAATATGGTTCAATAAGGGCTCTGAACGGCCTCAGTTTTTTAAGTGCACCTATGCCAGAGGAGATAATCTTGGCAGTCTTATTAACATGTTTGGACCACGAAAGATTTTGATCGATGTAAAGTCCTAAGGATTTGGTGTGGGGCACTCTATCAATTTCGTGACCTTCAATTTGTACAGTAAGTGAATGGCCACTTGTAGTACTAGCCAGTCTCTGCCGTGAGCCTATTAACATTAATTCCGTTTTGGCAATATTCAGGCTGAGCTTATTTACATTGAGCCATTCATGAAGGTTAGCTAGTACTGCCTGTAGCTAATACCGCTTAATACAGGTTGACCGCTTAATACAGGACCTCTAATATAAAAGAACAAATTCTCCTATCTTGTCCCGTTACTTTTCTTATAAAAAGTACTGTGGAGATTTTACAGGGTCGTACATAGCGCGGGGGCAGAGGGGGGAAACTCAATTTGTTTCTAACATCACACTGATCACAAGAAAATCGACTAATTGACTGAAAAAATATTCCTTCAATGTGAATTCCAAATGACTATCTTGGAAAATCTTTTGAAGCGAAAGCCAGTACCAATAACCAGTTTTCTTATGAAAATAATGATTTTGTCAGTTGGGCTGCCTATGGTTTAGAATTCGGTGTGTAAATAAAGACTGACAAGCCTACGTCACTTTCTGGCGCGTGTTTTAGCCTTTTTAAATCTAGCTTATACAAGTAGGTTTTTTTTTTAAGGGATAAATTGGTTTTAAAAGCCTGCGCTGCTCGCAAGTATTTGTAGCGGGTTTGGATTTAACCATCATATGTTCATCATCCGACAGGTCATTTTCACCTAATGATTTTTCAGTTTCCTCTTTTGAATTCTCTTCGTTTTGAATATGACCTCTTATTCCGTGTGTTCAACGACGTTGTTTTTATACCACATAGGGCATTTCAGCTGGGTTTGGCTTGGCTCTTTTAAGTGCTTGATAGTTTTAACTGCCTTTCTTGTTGAGATTTGGGTAATGTTAGGACAGGAATTAATCATTGCTTGTATCGTGCAATGAGCTTCATTCTGTAATTGCTGCAATGCCGGGCCCGGATATTAGTGTTTGTCACAAGAAGTTGTGTTTCTTGGCACGGCTATTTGGTTTTTTAGTTCTCTAGTAATCGTTGTAGCGTGTTATAGAGCTATGCAACGTGTCACAGTAATACTGAAAAGGCTTGAATTGTATTTGAATAACGAGTGTGTTTTTGCAAATGCTTCGCTCCACTGATATAGTGCGTTTGAATTGTGGAGGCTCAGTCAGTTTTCTCCCTTTGTTTGCAGCAGTGCATAGACTGTGCTTTACTGAAAATGAGAGACAATACTTGCTTCAAGCTAAACAAGATGTTAACTCCATAAAAAGACCGTAAACGTCTTAGAGGCAACTTTTTGTGTATTAAATTAAGCGGTCACCCTCGGCCGGGGAATGGCTAAGTGACCGCTTAATACAGGTTGTACAAAATACAGGTCAGAACACGGTGAAAATGTCATTTTACATTACGTAGTAAACAGCTTATGCATAAAAGCTAACGTAGCTGCTACTAAAAATAGTTCGCGGGAAAAAATACAGGGAAATGTATGGAAAGTTCAAAACACGACTGGACGCTTTCCGTCACTGTTGCATCCCTCCAATTTTTTTCTTAAAATCCTTTTTCTAGTGCCAAAAGTTTCCAATTCATGAATTTTTCAGAAGCAATGTTTTATGGAAATTATTTGACATCGGATTTCCATACAAACACTGTTATTTCAAACCTGTTATTTTTCAGAAGCGACGTTTTATGAAAATAATTTGACATCGGATTTCCATACAAACACTGTTATTTCAAACCTGTTATTTTTCAGAAGCGATGTTTTATGAAAATTATTTGACATCGGATTTCCATACGAACACTGTCATTTCAAACCTGTTATTTTTCAGAAGCGATGTTTTATGAAAATTATTTGACATCGGATTTCCATACAAACACTGTTATTTCAAACCTGTTATTTTTCAGAAGCGATATTTTATGAAAATTATTTGACATCGGATTTCCATACGAACACTGTTATTTCAAACCTGTTATTTTTCAGAAGCGATGTTTTATGAAAATTATTTGACATCGGATTTCCATACAAACACTGTTATTTCAAGCCTGTTTGCCTACCCGTCAAAATGGCGTCGAAAACCGTGATAAGGCCTATTCCAGAAAGTAACTAAAGGTGGATTTCCACTGTCGCGTAAATTTTACGTGCGTACAGAAGTGAATTTAGCTGGTTTTTTCGTACGTAAATAGAATAAGAAGCGATGTATGAGCAAGAAGTTGAGTGCTGTTCAACTTCTTAAAGGTGGATTTCAACTGTCGCGTAAATTTTACGTGCGTACAGACGTGCATTGAGCTGGCTTTACGTACGCAAATAAAATAAGAAGCGATGTATCAGTCGCGTGCGTAAACGTAAAAAGTTGAATGCTGTTCAACTTTTTACATTTACGCACGCCGCTCATACATCGCGTCTTATTTTATTTACGTACGTAAAGCCAGCTCAATTCACGTCTGTACGCAGGTAAAATTTACGCGACAGTGGAACTCCACCTTAAGGCATTCGCAGAAAGTCTGATTGTGTTGATTAGCTAGGTAAACTTACGGTATTTAACTGAAAGCAAGTTTTCTCACAAAGAAGTGCGAAAATAACAACATAAGTTAAGCGATGGTTCTTGAAACGAACAACTTCACAGCTAGAATAATCAATGACATCGCTAATTCGAAAATATTTCGTTCTCGATCTAAAGCAAACACGACAGTGAAATTAAAAGAAACAACATAAAATAAAACATGATTGTTCAAGACTTACTGAGACCTTTAAGTTGTTTTCCTGTCAGGTCCATTCGCTCCCCAGCAAAGTCACAACTGATACCGTTCTGTCGATCGCCTGAATCGCTGATCCACTGACCGCGCGCTTATTTCTCTTCCCAAAGAAGGCCTGAAAGTCAATATAATCATCCTGTTTTTAATGTGATCATCATGTTACATGTTGTCGCCGAAACGTCATGTTTTAATCTCGCTACTTTTTATTCTGAAATAATACAACAGTCCTGACAAAAGAAACCTCTGACACCGCAGGTCTCTTATGCCAGCGGAGATGGTCTTGTGCTCAGTCCGACAAAGAGGGAGAGGAAAGCCGGCCCCTAGACCTTATTTTGGCAGACCCCTTTCGGCTAGCGCTCACATCTGACTCTCTAACATTGAGTTGCATCTACATATAACATGAACAGCTGTCTTCCAAGTGGTACGTCTTGAGGTACATGCTAAAACTCACAAAATGAATAGAGAAATACCTCGTTGTTTATTTCAACAAAATGATCAGGCAATGATCAAAAGTATGAAAAGCTAGAGGGAAAAACGCACTTGTGATTAGTTCACGGTCAAGCGCATGCGCGAGCAGACCGGCTCAAAAATAAATTGTACGGGTCGACACTAAATTCGATGCGACTTTGTGGTGGAACAATCTGTTGAAATCGCGTCCGAATTGGGATCATCCACTCTTCGTTCTTCACTTTTTATAATCTTTGTTTCCTGTTGTAAATATAAGTTCGATTTTTGTAAGGTTAAAAGTGTTTTAGCATCCGAAAACGACATTTTTGTTGATAGCGCGGCCGACCGGCGACGGGACGTTCTGTGGACTCTCTGGAAGCACAGAAGTTAAGCGGACAGAGTGGAGTGGATGTAGAAATCCTGTGCAGTTAACAAGATACGTTCACCAAACGTGGAAAATTGGTAAAGGGATAAGTTTGTTTAAAATAGACAACGATTTCGCGGCACATCTGCTTTCGCTGGAAATGGCAAAGGTCACCAACTGGCTTTGGATGAACTCGCGAGGATTTTCTTGATTTCAATCGTACTGTTTGTTCATATGGAATTCAACTGTCAAAAACGGAGAATTCGACGGACAAACAGCATCAAACATCAGTGTTTTACTTTGGATGGAAAAAATTGAGCAACAGTGAGACGCGAAGCGAATAAATATGAGATCAAATGTGCGAGTTAGTTGTAGTCTATTAGCGGGCTCGAATAGCGGGCAGTAGAAAAAAATCCAAAAGATTTGCGGCAAACTACAAAATCTATTGTAAGGTATTCATTTATCTATACAATTATGGTCATTGCGAATGGCAAACGCAGTTTTGATTTGCCACTATGGCAGAGTTTTCTCAAATGCATTCCAGCATCTCGGAAGGACGCTCAGTGTTGTTACTAAACAGTCGCATCGCTTCTTGAAGCTTGCGGATTTCTCGTTCTTCGCCTTCTCGCTGGTCTAATAAAATCAGGTCATCGAGTGTACACACTATATAGTAAGTTTATCACTGAATGCTGATGAAATACTGGATTTAGGGAGCTTCTCGGCTTTTCGAACTGCGCGTAATAAAAAAAGGTCGATGCCGCGAGATATCGACATTGTACTAAAATAAAACCGTATACGTTTGCATAAGTTCTTGCATTTCTTGAATGTCCAAGCGGCGCTGCAAAAATCCCCATGTGTTTTACATGGACAGCCCTTTTTTTTTTCTTTCTGAAACGTGACCAAAACACTGGCCGGTCATGTCAGTTTTATTTTTATGCCAGCAAGTTATACTGAAGACTTGCCCGCCGCCAAAAACAATCGGCTTGACAGCGCTTACGTTATCGCTCGCACATGCGCCGAACCGTGAAACTCTCCCTTTAACGACAAGAGAATCTTTTCATTATTTTAATTTTGTTTTATAAAAGAAAAACGCTCAATGTATGATTGTGATTGTTCATTCTACCCAAGGCTTGGCATCCGTACAGATCGACGTTGTAGTTCAGTTTTTCATCTCAGTTAACCCTTTAACCTCTAATATCAAAGAACAAATTCTCCCATCTTGTCCCGTTACTTTACTTATAAAACTACTGTGGAGAAGTTATTAAAATACAGTCGAACCTGTATTAAGCGGTCACCCTCGGGGAATGGCTAAGTGACCGCTTACATACATACATACATACATACATACATACATACATACATACATACATACATACATACATAAACTTTATTTAGACACGGTAAAAACATCAGTTACATGCACGACAAAAATTAAAACTGATTTACATGTTTACCGTGTGGGAGTACGAGGAGGACTACTAGCGATCTATCTCATTTCTAAAATTAGTAAAAGATCTAATGGCTCTGACGTTAGATGGAAGGCTGTTCCACAAATGTGCTCCACTGTAGCAGAAACTACGTTTCAAAAAATCGGTACGAGGCTTAGGCAGAGCCAATTTGCTGTCACTATTTCTAAGTCCATAGTCCGTGCTGAAGGGCTTAAGGTACTCCGAAGACTGATCATTTAAAGTTTTAAACATGATTTTCAATTTTTGCTTCTTCATTCTGGTACAGAGATTATCCCCGGTCCCAGCTTACCGCGTAGGGCGGTGGCGCTAGAATAGTAATCTGACTTTGTTATGACCCGAATGGCGCGAGTTTGTAGTTTTTGTAATTTGTCAGCTAATTCGTTGCTGAGACCGTCCCACACAGGACAGCAATAATCAAAATATGGTTCAATAAGGGCTCTGAACGGCCTCAGTTTTTTAAGTGCACCTATGCCAGAGGAGATAATCTTGGCAGTCTTATTAACATGTTTGGACCACGAAAGATTTTGATCGATGTAAAGTCCTAAGGATTTGGTGTGGGGCACTCTATCAATTTCGTGACCTTCAATTTGTACAGTAAGTGAATGGCCACTTGTAGTACTAGCCAGTCTCTGCCGTGAGCCTATTAACATTAATTCCGTTTTGGCAATATTCAGGCTGAGCTTATTTACATTGAGCCATTCATGAAGGTTAGCTAGTACTGCCTGTAGCTAATACCGCTTAATACAGGTTGACCGCTTAATACAGGACCTCTAATATAAAAGAACAAATTCTCCTATCTTGTCCCGTTACTTTTCTTATAAAAAGTACTGTGGAGATTTTACAGGGTCGTACATAGCGCGGGGGCAGAGGGGGGAAACTCAATTTGTTTCTAACATCACACTGATCACAAGAAAATCGACTAATTGACTGAAAAAATATTCCTTCAATGTGAATTCCAAATGACTATCTTGGAAAATCTTTTGAAGCGAAAGCCAGTACCAATAACCAGTTTTCTTATGAAAATAATGATTTTGTCAGTTGGGCTGCCTATGGTTTAGAATTCGGTGTGTAAATAAAGACTGACAAGCCTACGTCACTTTCTGGCGCGTGTTTTAGCCTTTTTAAATCTAGCTTATACAAGTAGGTTTTTTTTTTAAGGGATAAATTGGTTTTAAAAGCCTGCGCTGCTCGCAAGTATTTGTAGCGGGTTTGGATTTAACCATCATATGTTCATCATCCGACAGGTCATTTTCACCTAATGATTTTTCAGTTTCCTCTTTTGAATTCTCTTCGTTTTGAATATGACCTCTTATTCCGTGTGTTCAACGACGTTGTTTTTATACCACATAGGGCATTTCAGCTGGGTTTGGCTTGGCTCTTTTAAGTGCTTGATAGTTTTAACTGCCTTTCTTGTTGAGATTTGGGTAATGTTAGGACAGGAATTAATCATTGCTTGTATCGTGCAATGAGCTTCATTCTGTAATTGCTGCAATGCCGGGCCCGGATATTAGTGTTTGTCACAAGAAGTTGTGTTTCTTGGCACGGCTATTTGGTTTTTTAGTTCTCTAGTAATCGTTGTAGCGTGTTATAGAGCTATGCAACGTGTCACAGTAATACTGAAAAGGCTTGAATTGTATTTGAATAACGAGTGTGTTTTTGCAAATGCTTCGCTCCACTGATATAGTGCGTTTGAATTGTGGAGGCTCAGTCAGTTTTCTCCCTTTGTTTGCAGCAGTGCATAGACTGTGCTTTACTGAAAATGAGAGACAATACTTGCTTCAAGCTAAACAAGATGTTAACTCCATAAAAAGACCGTAAACGTCTTAGAGGCAACTTTTTGTGTATTAAATTAAGCGGTCACCCTCGGCCGGGGAATGGCTAAGTGACCGCTTAATACAGGTTGTACAAAATACAGGTCAGAACACGGTGAAAATGTCATTTTACATTACGTAGTAAACAGCTTATGCATAAAAGCTAACGTAGCTGCTACTAAAAATAGTTCGCGGGAAAAAATACAGGGAAATGTATGGAAAGTTCAAAACACGACTGGACGCTTTCCGTCACTGTTGCATCCCTCCAATTTTTTTCTTAAAATCCTTTTTCTAGTGCCAAAAGTTTCCAATTCATGAATTTTTCAGAAGCAATGTTTTATGGAAATTATTTGACATCGGATTTCCATACAAACACTGTTATTTCAAACCTGTTATTTTTCAGAAGCGATGTTTTCTGAAAATTATTTGACATCGGATTTCCATACAAACACTGTTATTTCAAACCTGTTATTTTTCAGAAGCGATGTTTTATGAAAATTATTTGACATCGGATTTCCATACAAACACTGTTATTTCAAACCTGTTATTTTTCAGAAGCGATGTTTTATGAAAATTATTTGACATCGGATTTCCATACGAACACTGTCATTTCAAACCTGTTATTTTTCAGAAGCGATGTTTTATGAAAATTATTTGACATCGGATTTCCATACAAACACTGTTATTTCAAACCTGTTATTTTTCAGAAGCGATATTTTATGAAAATTATTTGACATCGGATTTCCATACGAACACTGTTATTTCAAACCTGTTATTTTTCAGAAGCGATGTTTTATGAAAATTATTTGACATCGGATTTCCATACAAACACTGTTATTTCAAACCTGTTATTTTTCAGAAGCGATATTTTATGAAAATTATTTGACATCGGATTTCCATACGAACACTGTTATTTCAAACCTGTTATTTTCAGAAGCGATGTTTTATGAAAATTATTTGACATCGGATTTCCATACAAACACTGTTATTTCAAGCCTGTTTGCCTACCCGTCAAAATGGCGTCGAAAACCGTGATAAGGCCTATTCCAGAAAGTAACTAAAGGTGGATTTCCACTGTCGCGTAAATTTTACGTGCGTACAGAAGTGAATTTAGCTGGTTTTTTCGTACGTAAATAGAATAAGAAGCGATGTATGAGCAAGAAGTTGAGTGCTGTTCAACTTCTTAAAGGTGGATTTCAACTGTCGCGTAAATTTTACGTGCGTACAGACGTGCATTGAGCTGGCTTTACGTACGCAAATAAAATAAGAAGCGATGTATCAGTCGCGTGCGTAAACGTAAAAAGTTGAATGCTGTTCAACTTTTTACATTTACGCACGCCGCTCATACATCGCGTCTTATTTTATTTACGTACGTAAAGCCAGCTCAATTCACGTCTGTACGCAGGTAAAATTTACGCGACAGTGGAACTCCACCTTAAGGCATTCGCAGAAAGTCTGATTGTGTTGATTAGCTAGGTAAACTTACGGTATTTAACTGAAAGCAAGTTTTCTCACAAAGAAGTGCGAAAATAACAACATAAGTTAAGCGATGGTTCTTGAAACGAACAACTTCACAGCTAGAATAATCAATGACATCGCTAATTCGAAAATATTTCGTTCTCGATCTAAAGCAAACACGACAGTGAAATTAAAAGAAACAACATAAAATAAAACATGATTGTTCAAGACTTACTGAGACCTTTAAGTTGTTTTCCTGTCAGGTCCATTCGCTCCCCAGCAAAGTCACAACTGATACCGTTCTGTCGATCGCCTGAATCGCTGATCCACTGACCGCGCGCTTATTTCTCTTCCCAAAGAAGGCCTGAAAGTCAATATAATCATCCTGTTTTTAATGTGATCATCATGTTACATGTTGTCGCCGAAACGTCATGTTTTAATCTCGCTACTTTTTATTCTGAAATAATACAACAGTCCTGACAAAAGAAACCTCTGACACCGCAGGTCTCTTATGCCAGCGGAGATGGTCTTGTGCTCAGTCCGACAAAGAGGGAGAGGAAAGCCGGCCCCTAGACCTTATTTTGGCAGACCCCTTTCGGCTAGCGCTCACATCTGACTCTCTAACATTGAGTTGCATCTACATATAACATGAACAGCTGTCTTCCAAGTGGTACGTCTTGAGGTACATGCTAAAACTCACAAAATGAATAGAGAAATACCTCGTTGTTTATTTCAACAAAATGATCAGGCAATGATCAAAAGTATGAAAAGCTAGAGGGAAAAACGCACTTGTGATTAGTTCACGGTCAAGCGCATGCGCGAGCAGACCGGCTCAAAAATAAATTGTACGGGTCGACACTAAATTCGATGCGACTTTGTGGTGGAACAATCTGTTGAAATCGCGTCCGAATTGGGATCATCCACTCTTCGTTCTTCACTTTTTATAATCTTTGTTTCCTGTTGTAAATATAAGTTCGATTTTTGTAAGGTTAAAAGTGTTTTAGCATCCGAAAACGACATTTTTGTTGATAGCGCGGCCGACCGGCGACGGGACGTTCTGTGGACTCTCTGGAAGCACAGAAGTTAAGCGGACAGAGTGGAGTGGATGTAGAAATCCTGTGCAGTTAACAAGATACGTTCACCAAACGTGGAAAATTGGTAAAGGGATAAGTTTGTTTAAAATAGACAACGATTTCGCGGCACATCTGCTTTCGCTGGAAATGGCAAAGGTCACCAACTGGCTTTGGATGAACTCGCGAGGATTTTCTTGATTTCAATCGTACTGTTTGTTCATATGGAATTCAACTGTCAAAAACGGAGAATTCGACGGACAAACAGCATCAAACATCAGTGTTTTACTTTGGATGGAAAAAATTGAGCAACAGTGAGACGCGAAGCGAATAAATATGAGATCAAATGTGCGAGTTAGTTGTAGTCTATTAGCGGGCTCGAATAGCGGGCAGTAGAAAAAAATCCAAAAGATTTGCGGCAAACTACAAAATCTATTGTAAGGTATTCATTTATCTATACAATTATGGTCATTGCGAATGGCAAACGCAGTTTTGATTTGCCACTATGGCAGAGTTTTCTCAAATGCATTCCAGCATCTCGGAAGGACGCTCAGTGTTGTTACTAAACAGTCGCATCGCTTCTTGAAGCTTGCGGATTTCTCGTTCTTCGCCTTCTCGCTGGTCTAATAAAATCAGGTCATCGAGTGTACACACTATATAGTAAGTTTATCACTGAATGCTGATGAAATACTGGATTTAGGGAGCTTCTCGGCTTTTCGAACTGCGCGTAATAAAAAAAGGTCGATGCCGCGAGATATCGACATTGTACTAAAATAAAACCGTATACGTTTGCATAAGTTCTTGCATTTCTTGAATGTCCAAGCGGCGCTGCAAAAATCCCCATGTGTTTTACATGGACAGCCCTTTTTTTTTTCTTTCTGAAACGTGACCAAAACACTGGCCGGTCATGTCAGTTTTATTTTTATGCCAGCAAGTTATACTGAAGACTTGCCCGCCGCCAAAAACAATCGGCTTGACAGCGCTTACGTTATCGCTCGCACATGCGCCGAACCGTGAAACTCTCCCTTTAACGACAAGAGAATCTTTTCATTATTTTAATTTTGTTTTATAAAAGAAAAACGCTCAATGTATGATTGTGATTGTTCATTCTACCCAAGGCTTGGCATCCGTACAGATCGACGTTGTAGTTCAGTTTTTCATCTCAGTTAACCCTTTAACCTCTAATATCAAAGAACAAATTCTCCCATCTTGTCCCGTTACTTTACTTATAAAAGTACTGTGGAGAAGTTATTAAAATACAGTCGAACCTGTATTAAGCGGTCACCCTCGGGGAATGGCTAAGTGACCGCTTACATACATACATACATACATACATACATACATACATACATACATACATACATACATACATACATACATAAACTTTATTTAGACACGGTAAAAACATCAGTTACATGCACGACAAAAATTAAAACTGATTTACATGTTTACCGTGTGGGAGTACGAGGAGGACTACTAGCGATCTATCTCATTTCTAAAATTAGTAAAAGATCTAATGGCTCTGACGTTAGATGGAAGGCTGTTCCACAAATGTGCTCCACTGTAGCAGAAACTACGTTTCAAAAAATCGGTACGAGGCTTAGGCAGAGCCAATTTGCTGTCACTATTTCTAAGTCCATAGTCCGTGCTGAAGGGCTTAAGGTACTCCGAAGACTGATCATTTAAAGTTTTAAACATGATTTTCAATTTTTGCTTCTTCATTCTGGTACAGAGATTATCCCCGGTCCCAGCTTACCGCGTAGGGCGGTGGCGCTAGAATAGTAATCTGACTTTGTTATGACCCGAATGGCGCGAGTTTGTAGTTTTTGTAATTTGTCAGCTAATTCGTTGCTGAGACCGTCCCACACAGGACAGCAATAATCAAAATATGGTTCAATAAGGGCTCTGAACGGCCTCAGTTTTTTAAGTGCACCTATGCCAGAGGAGATAATCTTGGCAGTCTTATTAACATGTTTGGACCACGAAAGATTTTGATCGATGTAAAGTCCTAAGGATTTGGTGTGGGGCACTCTATCAATTTCGTGACCTTCAATTTGTACAGTAAGTGAATGGCCACTTGTAGTACTAGCCAGTCTCTGCCGTGAGCCTATCAACATTAATTCCGTTTTGGCAATATTCAGGCTGAGCTTATTTACATTGAGCCATTCATGAAGGTTAGCTAGTACTGCCTGTAGCTAATACCGCTTAATACAGGTTGACCGCTTAATACAGGACCTCTAATATAAAAGAACAAATTCTCCTATCTTGTCCCGTTACTTTTCTTATAAAAAGTACTGTGGAGATTTTACAGGGTCGTACATAGCGCGGGGGCAGAGGGGGGAAACTCAATTTGTTTCTAACATCACACTGATCACAAGAAAATCGACTAATTGACTGAAAAAATATTCCTTCAATGTGAATTCCAAATGACTATCTTGGAAAATCTTTTGAAGCGAAAGCCAGTACCAATAACCAGTTTTCTTATGAAAATAATGATTTTGTCAGTTGGGCTGCCTATGGTTTAGAATTCGGTGTGTAAATAAAGACTGACAAGCCTACGTCACTTTCTGGCGCGTGTTTTAGCCTTTTTAAATCTAGCTTATACAAGTAGGTTTTTTTTTTAAGGGATAAATTGGTTTTAAAAGCCTGCGCTGCTCGCAAGTATTTGTAGCGGGTTTGGATTTAACCATCATATGTTCATCATCCGACAGGTCATTTTCACCTAATGATTTTTCAGTTTCCTCTTTTGAATTCTCTTCGTTTTGAATATGACCTCTTATTCCGTGTGTTCAACGACGTTGTTTTTATACCACATAGGGCATTTCAGCTGGGTTTGGCTTGGCTCTTTTAAGTGCTTGATAGTTTTAACTGCCTTTCTTGTTGAGATTTGGGTAATGTTAGGACAGGAATTAATCATTGCTTGTATCGTGCAATGAGCTTCATTCTGTAATTGCTGCAATGCCGGGCCCGGATATTAGTGTTTGTCACAAGAAGTTGTGTTTCTTGGCACGGCTATTTGGTTTTTTAGTTCTCTAGTAATCGTTGTAGCGTGTTATAGAGCTATGCAACGTGTCACAGTAATACTGAAAAGGCTTGAATTGTATTTGAATAACGAGTGTGTTTTTGCAAATGCTTCGCTCCACTGATATAGTGCGTTTGAATTGTGGAGGCTCAGTCAGTTTTCTCCCTTTGTTTGCAGCAGTGCATAGACTGTGCTTTACTGAAAATGAGAGACAATACTTGCTTCAAGCTAAACAAGATGTTAACTCCATAAAAAGACCGTAAACGTCTTAGAGGCAACTTTTTGTGTATTAAATTAAGCGGTCACCCTCGGCCGGGGAATGGCTAAGTGACCGCTTAATACAGGTTGTACAAAATACAGGTCAGAACACGGTGAAAATGTCATTTTACATTACGTAGTAAACAGCTTATGCATAAAAGCTAACGTAGCTGCTACTAAAAATAGTTCGCGGGAAAAAATACAGGGAAATGTATGGAAAGTTCAAAACACGACTGGACGCTTTCCGTCACTGTTGCATCCCTCCAATTTTTTTCTTAAAATCCTTTTTCTAGTGCCAAAAGTTTCCAATTCATGAATTTTTCAGAAGCAATGTTTTATGGAAATTATTTGACATCGGATTTCCATACAAACACTGTTATTTCAAACCTGTTATTTTTCAGAAGCGACGTTTTATGAAAATAATTTGACATCGGATTTCCATACAAACACTGTTATTTCAAACCTGTTATTTTTCAGAAGCGATGTTTTATGAAAATTATTTGACATCGGATTTCCATACGAACACTGTCATTTCAAACCTGTTATTTTTCAGAAGCGATGTTTTATGAAAATTATTTGACATCGGATTTCCATACAAACACTGTTATTTCAAACCTGTTATTTTTCAGAAGCGATATTTTATGAAAATTATTTGACATCGGATTTCCATACGAACACTGTTATTTCAAACCTGTTATTTTTCAGAAGCGATGTTTTATGAAAATTATTTGACATCGGATTTCCATACAAACACTGTTATTTCAAGCCTGTTTGCCTACCCGTCAAAATGGCGTCGAAAACCGTGATAAGGCCTATTCCAGAAAGTAACTAAAGGTGGATTTCCACTGTCGCGTAAATTTTACGTGCGTACAGAAGTGAATTTAGCTGGTTTTTTCGTACGTAAATAGAATAAGAAGCGATGTATGAGCAAGAAGTTGAGTGCTGTTCAACTTCTTAAAGGTGGATTTCAACTGTCGCGTAAATTTTACGTGCGTACAGACGTGCATTGAGCTGGCTTTACGTACGCAAATAAAATAAGAAGCGATGTATCAGTCGCGTGCGTAAACGTAAAAAGTTGAATGCTGTTCAACTTTTTACATTTACGCACGCCGCTCATACATCGCGTCTTATTTTATTTACGTACGTAAAGCCAGCTCAATTCACGTCTGTACGCAGGTAAAATTTACGCGACAGTGGAACTCCACCTTAAGGCATTCGCAGAAAGTCTGATTGTGTTGATTAGCTAGGTAAACTTACGGTATTTAACTGAAAGCAAGTTTTCTCACAAAGAAGTGCGAAAATAACAACATAAGTTAAGCGATGGTTCTTGAAACGAACAACTTCACAGCTAGAATAATCAATGACATCGCTAATTCGAAAATATTTCGTTCTCGATCTAAAGCAAACACGACAGTGAAATTAAAAGAAACAACATAAAATAAAACATGATTGTTCAAGACTTACTGAGACCTTTAAGTTGTTTTCCTGTCAGGTCCATTCGCTCCCCAGCAAAGTCACAACTGATACCGTTCTGTCGATCGCCTGAATCGCTGATCCACTGACCGCGCGCTTATTTCTCTTCCCAAAGAAGGCCTGAAAGTCAATATAATCATCCTGTTTTTAATGTGATCATCATGTTACATGTTGTCGCCGAAACGTCATGTTTTAATCTCGCTACTTTTTATTCTGAAATAATACAACAGTCCTGACAAAAGAAACCTCTGACACCGCAGGTCTCTTATGCCAGCGGAGATGGTCTTGTGCTCAGTCCGACAAAGAGGGAGAGGAAAGCCGGCCCCTAGACCTTATTTTGGCAGACCCCTTTCGGCTAGCGCTCACATCTGACTCTCTAACATTGAGTTGCATCTACATATAACATGAACAGCTGTCTTCCAAGTGGTACGTCTTGAGGTACATGCTAAAACTCACAAAATGAATAGAGAAATACCTCGTTGTTTATTTCAACAAAATGATCAGGCAATGATCAAAAGTATGAAAAGCTAGAGGGAAAAACGCACTTGTGATTAGTTCACGGTCAAGCGCATGCGCGAGCAGACCGGCTCAAAAATAAATTGTACGGGTCGACACTAAATTCGATGCGACTTTGTGGTGGAACAATCTGTTGAAATCGCGTCCGAATTGGGATCATCCACTCTTCGTTCTTCACTTTTTATAATCTTTGTTTCCTGTTGTAAATATAAGTTCGATTTTTGTAAGGTTAAAAGTGTTTTAGCATCCGAAAACGACATTTTTGTTGATAGCGCGGCCGACCGGCGACGGGACGTTCTGTGGACTCTCTGGAAGCACAGAAGTTAAGCGGACAGAGTGGAGTGGATGTAGAAATCCTGTGCAGTTAACAAGATACGTTCACCAAACGTGGAAAATTGGTAAAGGGATAAGTTTGTTTAAAATAGACAACGATTTCGCGGCACATCTGCTTTCGCTGGAAATGGCAAAGGTCACCAACTGGCTTTGGATGAACTCGCGAGGATTTTCTTGATTTCAATCGTACTGTTTGTTCATATGGAATTCAACTGTCAAAAACGGAGAATTCGACGGACAAACAGCATCAAACATCAGTGTTTTACTTTGGATGGAAAAAATTGAGCAACAGTGAGACGCGAAGCGAATAAATATGAGATCAAATGTGCGAGTTAGTTGTAGTCTATTAGCGGGCTCGAATAGCGGGCAGTAGAAAAAAATCCAAAAGATTTGCGGCAAACTACAAAATCTATTGTAAGGTATTCATTTATCTATACAATTATGGTCATTGCGAATGGCAAACGCAGTTTTGATTTGCCACTATGGCAGAGTTTTCTCAAATGCATTCCAGCATCTCGGAAGGACGCTCAGTGTTGTTACTAAACAGTCGCATCGCTTCTTGAAGCTTGCGGATTTCTCGTTCTTCGCCTTCTCGCTGGTCTAATAAAATCAGGTCATCGAGTGTACACACTATATAGTAAGTTTATCACTGAATGCTGATGAAATACTGGATTTAGGGAGCTTCTCGGCTTTTCGAACTGCGCGTAATAAAAAAAGGTCGATGCCGCGAGATATCGACATTGTACTAAAATAAAACCGTATACGTTTGCATAAGTTCTTGCATTTCTTGAATGTCCAAGCGGCGCTGCAAAAATCCCCATGTGTTTTACATGGACAGCCCTTTTTTTTTTCTTTCTGAAACGTGACCAAAACACTGGCCGGTCATGTCAGTTTTATTTTTATGCCAGCAAGTTATACTGAAGACTTGCCCGCCGCCAAAAACAATCGGCTTGACAGCGCTTACGTTATCGCTCGCACATGCGCCGAACCGTGAAACTCTCCCTTTAACGACAAGAGAATCTTTTCATTATTTTAATTTTGTTTTATAAAAGAAAAACGCTCAATGTATGATTGTGATTGTTCATTCTACCCAAGGCTTGGCATCCGTACAGATCGACGTTGTAGTTCAGTTTTTCATCTCAGTTAACCCTTTAACCTCTAATATCAAAGAACAAATTCTCCCATCTTGTCCCGTTACTTTACTTATAAAACTACTGTGGAGAAGTTATTAAAATACAGTCGAACCTGTATTAAGCGGTCACCCTCGGGGAATGGCTAAGTGACCGCTTACATACATACATACATACATACATACATACATACATACATACATACATACATACATACATAAACTTTATTTAGACACGGTAAAAACATCAGTTACATGCACGACAAAAATTAAAACTGATTTACATGTTTACCGTGTGGGAGTACGAGGAGGACTACTAGCGATCTATCTCATTTCTAAAATTAGTAAAAGATCTAATGGCTCTGACGTTAGATGGAAGGCTGTTCCACAAATGTGCTCCACTGTAGCAGAAACTACGTTTCAAAAAATCGGTACGAGGCTTAGGCAGAGCCAATTTGCTGTCACTATTTCTAAGTCCATAGTCCGTGCTGAAGGGCTTAAGGTACTCCGAAGACTGATCATTTAAAGTTTTAAACATGATTTTCAATTTTTGCTTCTTCATTCTGGTACAGAGATTATCCCCGGTCCCAGCTTACCGCGTAGGGCGGTGGCGCTAGAATAGTAATCTGACTTTGTTATGACCCGAATGGCGCGAGTTTGTAGTTTTTGTAATTTGTCAGCTAATTCGTTGCTGAGACCGTCCCACACAGGACAGCAATAATCAAAATATGGTTCAATAAGGGCTCTGAACGGCCTCAGTTTTTTAAGTGCACCTATGCCAGAGGAGATAATCTTGGCAGTCTTATTAACATGTTTGGACCACGAAAGATTTTGATCGATGTAAAGTCCTAAGGATTTGGTGTGGGGCACTCTATCAATTTCGTGACCTTCAATTTGTACAGTAAGTGAATGGCCACTTGTAGTACTAGCCAGTCTCTGCCGTGAGCCTATTAACATTAATTCCGTTTTGGCAATATTCAGGCTGAGCTTATTTACATTGAGCCATTCATGAAGGTTAGCTAGTACTGCCTGTAGCTAATACCGCTTAATACAGGTTGACCGCTTAATACAGGACCTCTAATATAAAAGAACAAATTCTCCTATCTTGTCCCGTTACTTTTCTTATAAAAAGTACTGTGGAGATTTTACAGGGTCGTACATAGCGCGGGGGCAGAGGGGGGAAACTCAATTTGTTTCTAACATCACACTGATCACAAGAAAATCGACTAATTGACTGAAAAAATATTCCTTCAATGTGAATTCCAAATGACTATCTTGGAAAATCTTTTGAAGCGAAAGCCAGTACCAATAACCAGTTTTCTTATGAAAATAATGATTTTGTCAGTTGGGCTGCCTATGGTTTAGAATTCGGTGTGTAAATAAAGACTGACAAGCCTACGTCACTTTCTGGCGCGTGTTTTAGCCTTTTTAAATCTAGCTTATACAAGTAGGTTTTTTTTTTAAGGGATAAATTGGTTTTAAAAGCCTGCGCTGCTCGCAAGTATTTGTAGCGGGTTTGGATTTAACCATCATATGTTCATCATCCGACAGGTCATTTTCACCTAATGATTTTTCAGTTTCCTCTTTTGAATTCTCTTCGTTTTGAATATGACCTCTTATTCCGTGTGTTCAACGACGTTGTTTTTATACCACATAGGGCATTTCAGCTGGGTTTGGCTTGGCTCTTTTAAGTGCTTGATAGTTTTAACTGCCTTTCTTGTTGAGATTTGGGTAATGTTAGGACAGGAATTAATCATTGCTTGTATCGTGCAATGAGCTTCATTCTGTAATTGCTGCAATGCCGGGCCCGGATATTAGTGTTTGTCACAAGAAGTTGTGTTTCTTGGCACGGCTATTTGGTTTTTTAGTTCTCTAGTAATCGTTGTAGCGTGTTATAGAGCTATGCAACGTGTCACAGTAATACTGAAAAGGCTTGAATTGTATTTGAATAACGAGTGTGTTTTTGCAAATGCTTCGCTCCACTGATATAGTGCGTTTGAATTGTGGAGGCTCAGTCAGTTTTCTCCCTTTGTTTGCAGCAGTGCATAGACTGTGCTTTACTGAAAATGAGAGACAATACTTGCTTCAAGCTAAACAAGATGTTAACTCCATAAAAAGACCGTAAACGTCTTAGAGGCAACTTTTTGTGTATTAAATTAAGCGGTCACCCTCGGCCGGGGAATGGCTAAGTGACCGCTTAATACAGGTTGTACAAAATACAGGTCAGAACACGGTGAAAATGTCATTTTACATTACGTAGTAAACAGCTTATGCATAAAAGCTAACGTAGCTGCTACTAAAAATAGTTCGCGGGAAAAAATACAGGGAAATGTATGGAAAGTTCAAAACACGACTGGACGCTTTCCGTCACTGTTGCATCCCTCCAATTTTTTTCTTAAAATCCTTTTTCTAGTGCCAAAAGTTTCCAATTCATGAATTTTTCAGAAGCAATGTTTTATGGAAATTATTTGACATCGGATTTCCATACAAACACTGTTATTTCAAACCTGTTATTTTTCAGAAGCGATGTTTTCTGAAAATTATTTGACATCGGATTTCCATACAAACACTGTTATTTCAAACCTGTTATTTTTCAGAAGCGATGTTTTATGAAAATTATTTGACATCGGATTTCCATACAAACACTGTTATTTCAAACCTGTTATTTTTCAGAAGCGATGTTTTATGAAAATTATTTGACATCGGATTTCCATACGAACACTGTCATTTCAAACCTGTTATTTTTCAGAAGCGATGTTTTATGAAAATTATTTGACATCGGATTTCCATACAAACACTGTTATTTCAAACCTGTTATTTTTCAGAAGCGATATTTTATGAAAATTATTTGACATCGGATTTCCATACGAACACTGTTATTTCAAACCTGTTATTTTTCAGAAGCGATGTTTTATGAAAATTATTTGACATCGGATTTCCATACAAACACTGTTATTTCAAACCTGTTATTTTTCAGAAGCGATATTTTATGAAAATTATTTGACATCGGATTTCCATACGAACACTGTTATTTCAAACCTGTTATTTTCAGAAGCGATGTTTTATGAAAATTATTTGACATCGGATTTCCATACAAACACTGTTATTTCAAGCCTGTTTGCCTACCCGTCAAAATGGCGTCGAAAACCGTGATAAGGCCTATTCCAGAAAGTAACTAAAGGTGGATTTCCACTGTCGCGTAAATTTTACGTGCGTACAGAAGTGAATTTAGCTGGTTTTTTCGTACGTAAATAGAATAAGAAGCGATGTATGAGCAAGAAGTTGAGTGCTGTTCAACTTCTTAAAGGTGGATTTCAACTGTCGCGTAAATTTTACGTGCGTACAGACGTGCATTGAGCTGGCTTTACGTACGCAAATAAAATAAGAAGCGATGTATCAGTCGCGTGCGTAAACGTAAAAAGTTGAATGCTGTTCAACTTTTTACATTTACGCACGCCGCTCATACATCGCGTCTTATTTTATTTACGTACGTAAAGCCAGCTCAATTCACGTCTGTACGCAGGTAAAATTTACGCGACAGTGGAACTCCACCTTAAGGCATTCGCAGAAAGTCTGATTGTGTTGATTAGCTAGGTAAACTTACGGTATTTAACTGAAAGCAAGTTTTCTCACAAAGAAGTGCGAAAATAACAACATAAGTTAAGCGATGGTTCTTGAAACGAACAACTTCACAGCTAGAATAATCAATGACATCGCTAATTCGAAAATATTTCGTTCTCGATCTAAAGCAAACACGACAGTGAAATTAAAAGAAACAACATAAAATAAAACATGATTGTTCAAGACTTACTGAGACCTTTAAGTTGTTTTCCTGTCAGGTCCATTCGCTCCCCAGCAAAGTCACAACTGATACCGTTCTGTCGATCGCCTGAATCGCTGATCCACTGACCGCGCGCTTATTTCTCTTCCCAAAGAAGGCCTGAAAGTCAATATAATCATCCTGTTTTTAATGTGATCATCATGTTACATGTTGTCGCCGAAACGTCATGTTTTAATCTCGCTACTTTTTATTCTGAAATAATACAACAGTCCTGACAAAAGAAACCTCTGACACCGCAGGTCTCTTATGCCAGCGGAGATGGTCTTGTGCTCAGTCCGACAAAGAGGGAGAGGAAAGCCGGCCCCTAGACCTTATTTTGGCAGACCCCTTTCGGCTAGCGCTCACATCTGACTCTCTAACATTGAGTTGCATCTACATATAACATGAACAGCTGTCTTCCAAGTGGTACGTCTTGAGGTACATGCTAAAACTCACAAAATGAATAGAGAAATACCTCGTTGTTTATTTCAACAAAATGATCAGGCAATGATCAAAAGTATGAAAAGCTAGAGGGAAAAACGCACTTGTGATTAGTTCACGGTCAAGCGCATGCGCGAGCAGACCGGCTCAAAAATAAATTGTACGGGTCGACACTAAATTCGATGCGACTTTGTGGTGGAACAATCTGTTGAAATCGCGTCCGAATTGGGATCATCCACTCTTCGTTCTTCACTTTTTATAATCTTTGTTTCCTGTTGTAAATATAAGTTCGATTTTTGTAAGGTTAAAAGTGTTTTAGCATCCGAAAACGACATTTTTGTTGATAGCGCGGCCGACCGGCGACGGGACGTTCTGTGGACTCTCTGGAAGCACAGAAGTTAAGCGGACAGAGGGGAGTGGATGTAGAAATCCTGTGCAGTTAACAAGATACGTTCACCAAACGTGGAAAATTGGTAAAGGGATAAGTTTGTTTAAAATAGACAACGATTTCGCGGCACATCTGCTTTCGCTGGAAATGGCAAAGGTCACCAACTGGCTTTGGATGAACTCGCGAGGATTTTCTTGATTTCAATCGTACTGTTTGTTCATATGGAATTCAACTGTCAAAAACGGAGAATTCGACGGACAAACAGCATCAAACATCAGTGTTTTACTTTGGATGGAAAAAATTGAGCAACAGTGAGACGCGAAGCGAATAAATATGAGATCAAATGTGCGAGTTAGTTGTAGTCTATTAGCGGGCTCGAATAGCGGGCAGTAGAAAAAAATCCAAAAGATTTGCGGCAAACTACAAAATCTATTGTAAGGTATTCATTTATCTATACAATTATGGTCATTGCGAATGGCAAACGCAGTTTTGATTTGCCACTATGGCAGAGTTTTCTCAAATGCATTCCAGCATCTCGGAAGGACGCTCAGTGTTGTTACTAAACAGTCGCATCGCTTCTTGAAGCTTGCGGATTTCTCGTTCTTCGCCTTCTCGCTGGTCTAATAAAATCAGGTCATCGAGTGTACACACTATATAGTAAGTTTATCACTGAATGCTGATGAAATACTGGATTTAGGGAGCTTCTCGGCTTTTCGAACTGCGCGTAATAAAAAAAGGTCGATGCCGCGAGATATCGACATTGTACTAAAATAAAACCGTATACGTTTGCATAAGTTCTTGCATTTCTTGAATGTCCAAGCGGCGCTGCAAAAATCCCCATGTGTTTTACATGGACAGCCCTTTTTTTTTTCTTTCTGAAACGTGACCAAAACACTGGCCGGTCATGTCAGTTTTATTTTTATGCCAGCAAGTTATACTGAAGACTTGCCCGCCGCCAAAAACAATCGGCTTGACAGCGCTTACGTTATCGCTCGCACATGCGCCGAACCGTGAAACTCTCCCTTTAACGACAAGAGAATCTTTTCATTATTTTAATTTTGTTTTATAAAAGAAAAACGCTCAATGTATGATTGTGATTGTTCATTCTACCCAAGGCTTGGCATCCGTACAGATCGACGTTGTAGTTCAGTTTTTCATCTCAGTTAACCCTTTAACCTCTAATATCAAAGAACAAATTCTCCCATCTTGTCCCGTTACTTTACTTATAAAAGTACTGTGGAGAAGTTATTAAAATACAGTCGAACCTGTATTAAGCGGTCACCCTCGGGGAATGGCTAAGTGACCGCTTACATACATACATACATACATACATACATACATACATACATACATACATACATACATACATACATACATACATACATACATACATAAACTTTATTTAGACACGGTAAAAACATCAGTTACATGCACGACAAAAATTAAAACTGATTTACATGTTTACCGTGTGGGAGTACGAGGAGGACTACTAGCGATCTATCTCATTTCTAAAATTAGTAAAAGATCTAATGGCTCTGACGTTAGATGGAAGGCTGTTCCACAAATGTGCTCCACTGTAGCAGAAACTACGTTTCAAAAAATCGGTACGAGGCTTAGGCAGAGCCAATTTGCTGTCACTATTTCTAAGTCCATAGTCCGTGCTGAAGGGCTTAAGGTACTCCGAAGACTGATCATTTAAAGTTTTAAACATGATTTTCAATTTTTGCTTCTTCATTCTGGTACAGAGATTATCCCCGGTCCCAGCTTACCGCGTAGGGCGGTGGCGCTAGAATAGTAATCTGACTTTGTTATGACCCGAATGGCGCGAGTTTGTAGTTTTTGTAATTTGTCAGCTAATTCGTTGCTGAGACCGTCCCACACAGGACAGCAATAATCAAAATATGGTTCAATAAGGGCTCTGAACGGCCTCAGTTTTTTAAGTGCACCTATGCCAGAGGAGATAATCTTGGCAGTCTTATTAACATGTTTGGACCACGAAAGATTTTGATCGATGTAAAGTCCTAAGGATTTGGTGTGGGGCACTCTATCAATTTCGTGACCTTCAATTTGTACAGTAAGTGAATGGCCACTTGTAGTACTAGCCAGTCTCTGCCGTGAGCCTATCAACATTAATTCCGTTTTGGCAATATTCAGGCTGAGCTTATTTACATTGAGCCATTCATGAAGGTTAGCTAGTACTGCCTGTAGCTAATACCGCTTAATACAGGTTGACCGCTTAATACAGGACCTCTAATATAAAAGAACAAATTCTCCTATCTTGTCCCGTTACTTTTCTTATAAAAAGTACTGTGGAGATTTTACAGGGTCGTACATAGCGCGGGGGCAGAGGGGGGAAACTCAATTTGTTTCTAACATCACACTGATCACAAGAAAATCGACTAATTGACTGAAAAAATATTCCTTCAATGTGAATTCCAAATGACTATCTTGGAAAATCTTTTGAAGCGAAAGCCAGTACCAATAACCAGTTTTCTTATGAAAATAATGATTTTGTCAGTTGGGCTGCCTATGGTTTAGAATTCGGTGTGTAAATAAAGACTGACAAGCCTACGTCACTTTCTGGCGCGTGTTTTAGCCTTTTTAAATCTAGCTTATACAAGTAGGTTTTTTTTTTAAGGGATAAATTGGTTTTAAAAGCCTGCGCTGCTCGCAAGTATTTGTAGCGGGTTTGGATTTAACCATCATATGTTCATCATCCGACAGGTCATTTTCACCTAATGATTTTTCAGTTTCCTCTTTTGAATTCTCTTCGTTTTGAATATGACCTCTTATTCCGTGTGTTCAACGACGTTGTTTTTATACCACATAGGGCATTTCAGCTGGGTTTGGCTTGGCTCTTTTAAGTGCTTGATAGTTTTAACTGCCTTTCTTGTTGAGATTTGGGTAATGTTAGGACAGGAATTAATCATTGCTTGTATCGTGCAATGAGCTTCATTCTGTAATTGCTGCAATGCCGGGCCCGGATATTAGTGTTTGTCACAAGAAGTTGTGTTTCTTGGCACGGCTATTTGGTTTTTTAGTTCTCTAGTAATCGTTGTAGCGTGTTATAGAGCTATGCAACGTGTCACAGTAATACTGAAAAGGCTTGAATTGTATTTGAATAACGAATGTGTTTTTGCAAATGCTTCGCTCCACTGATATAGTGCGTTTGAATTGTGGAGGCTCAGTCAGTTTTCTCCCTTTGTTTGCAGCAGTGCATAGACTGTGCTTTACTGAAAATGAGAGACAATACTTGCTTCAAGCTAAACAAGATGTTAACTCCATAAAAAGACCGTAAACGTCTTAGAGGCAACTTTTTGTGTATTAAATTAAGCGGTCACCCTCGGCCGGGGAATGGCTAAGTGACCGCTTAATACAGGTTGTACAAAATACAGGTCAGAACACGGTGAAAATGTCATTTTACATTACGTAGTAAACAGCTTATGCATAAAAGCTAACGTAGCTGCTACTAAAAATAGTTCGCGGGAAAAAATACAGGGAAATGTATGGAAAGTTCAAAACACGACTGGACGCTTTCCGTCACTGTTGCATCCCTCCAATTTTTTTCTTAAAATCCTTTTTCTAGTGCCAAAAGTTTCCAATTCATGAATTTTTCAGAAGCAATGTTTTATGGAAATTATTTGACATCGGATTTCCATACAAACACTGTTATTTCAAACCTGTTATTTTTCAGAAGCGATGTTTTCTGAAAATTATTTGACATCGGATTTCCATACAAACACTGTTATTTCAAACCTGTTATTTTTCAGAAGCGATGTTTTATGAAAATTATTTGACATCGGATTTCCATACAAACACTGTTATTTCAAACCTGTTATTTTTCAGAAGCGATGTTTTATGAAAATTATTTGACATCGGATTTCCATACGAACACTGTCATTTCAAACCTGTTATTTTTCAGAAGCGATGTTTTATGAAAATTATTTGACATCGGATTTCCATACAAACACTGTTATTTCAAACCTGTTATTTTTCAGAAGCGATATTTTATGAAAATTATTTGACATCGGATTTCCATACGAACACTGTTATTTCAAACCTGTTATTTTTCAGAAGCGATATTTTATGAAAATTATTTGACATCGGATTTCCATACAAACACTGTTATTTCAAGCCTGTTTGCCTACCCGTCAAAATGGCGTCGAAAACCGTGATAAGGCCTATTCCAGAAAGTAACTAAAGGTGGATTTCCACTGTCGCGTAAATTTTACGTGCGTACAGAAGTGAATTTAGCTGGTTTTTTCGTACGTAAATAGAATAAGAAGCGATGTATGAGCAAGAAGTTGAGTGCTGTTCAACTTCTTAAAGGTGGATTTCAACTGTCGCGTAAATTTTACGTGCGTACAGACGTGCATTGAGCTGGCTTTACGTACGCAAATAAAATAAGAAGCGATGTATCAGTCGCGTGCGTAAACGTAAAAAGTTGAATGCTGTTCAACTTTTTACATTTACGCACGCCGCTCATACATCGCGTCTTATTTTATTTACGTACGTAAAGCCAGCTCAATTCACGTCTGTACGCAGGTAAAATTTACGCGACAGTGGAACTCCACCTTAAGGCATTCGCAGAAAGTCTGATTGTGTTGATTAGCTAGGTAAACTTACGGTATTTAACTGAAAGCAAGTTTTCTCACAAAGAAGTGCGAAAATAACAACATAAGTTAAGCGATGGTTCTTGAAACGAACAACTTCACAGCTAGAATAATCAATGACATCGCTAATTCGAAAATATTTCGTTCTCGATCTAAAGCAAACACGACAGTGAAATTAAAAGAAACAACATAAAATAAAACATGATTGTTCAAGACTTACTGAGACCTTTAAGTTGTTTTCCTGTCAGGTCCATTCGCTCCCCAGCAAAGTCACAACTGATACCGTTCTGTCGATCGCCTGAATCGCTGATCCACTGACCGCGCGCTTATTTCTCTTCCCAAAGAAGGCCTGAAAGTCAATATAATCATCCTGTTTTTAATGTGATCATCATGTTACATGTTGTCGCCGAAACGTCATGTTTTAATCTCGCTACTTTTTATTCTGAAATAATACAACAGTCCTGACAAAAGAAACCTCTGACACCGCAGGTCTCTTATGCCAGCGGAGATGGTCTTGTGCTCAGTCCGACAAAGAGGGAGAGGAAAGCCGGCCCCTAGACCTTATTTTGGCAGACCCCTTTCGGCTAGCGCTCACATCTGACTCTCTAACATTGAGTTGCATCTACATATAACATGAACAGCTGTCTTCCAAGTGGTACGTCTTGAGGTACATGCTAAAACTCACAAAATGAATAGAGAAATACCTCGTTGTTTATTTCAACAAAATGATCAGGCAATGATCAAAAGTATGAAAAGCTAGAGGGAAAAACGCACTTGTGATTAGTTCACGGTCAAGCGCATGCGCGAGCAGACCGGCTCAAAAATAAATTGTACGGGTCGACACTAAATTCGATGCGACTTTGTGGTGGAACAATCTGTTGAAATCGCGTCCGAATTGGGATCATCCACTCTTCGTTCTTCACTTTTTATAATCTTTGTTTCCTGTTGTAAATATAAGTTCGATTTTTGTAAGGTTAAAAGTGTTTTAGCATCCGAAAACGACATTTTTGTTGATAGCGCGGCCGACCGGCGACGGGACGTTCTGTGGACTCTCTGGAAGCACAGAAGTTAAGCGGACAGAGTGGAGTGGATGTAGAAATCCTGTGCAGTTAACAAGATACGTTCACCAAACGTGGAAAATTGGTAAAGGGATAAGTTTGTTTAAAATAGACAACGATTTCGCGGCACATCTGCTTTCGCTGGAAATGGCAAAGGTCACCAACTGGCTTTGGATGAACTCGCGAGGATTTTCTTGATTTCAATCGTACTGTTTGTTCATATGGAATTCAACTGTCAAAAACGGAGAATTCGACGGACAAACAGCATCAAACATCAGTGTTTTACTTTGGATGGAAAAAATTGAGCAACAGTGAGACGCGAAGCGAATAAATATGAGATCAAATGTGCGAGTTAGTTGTAGTCTATTAGCGGGCTCGAATAGCGGGCAGTAGAAAAAAATCCAAAAGATTTGCGGCAAACTACAAAATCTATTGTAAGGTATTCATTTATCTATACAATTATGGTCATTGCGAATGGCAAACGCAGTTTTGATTTGCCACTATGGCAGAGTTTTCTCAAATGCATTCCAGCATCTCGGAAGGACGCTCAGTGTTGTTACTAAACAGTCGCATCGCTTCTTGAAGCTTGCGGATTTCTCGTTCTTCGCCTTCTCGCTGGTCTAATAAAATCAGGTCATCGAGTGTACACACTATATAGTAAGTTTATCACTGAATGCTGATGAAATACTGGATTTAGGGAGCTTCTCGGCTTTTCGAACTGCGCGTAATAAAAAAAGGTCGATGCCGCGAGATATCGACATTGTACTAAAATAAAACCGTATACGTTTGCATAAGTTCTTGCATTTCTTGAATGTCCAAGCGGCGCTGCAAAAATCCCCATGTGTTTTACATGGACAGCCCTTTTTTTTTTCTTTCTGAAACGTGACCAAAACACTGGCCGGTCATGTCAGTTTTATTTTTATGCCAGCAAGTTATACTGAAGACTTGCCCGCCGCCAAAAACAATCGGCTTGACAGCGCTTACGTTATCGCTCGCACATGCGCCGAACCGTGAAACTCTCCCTTTAACGACAAGAGAATCTTTTCATTATTTTAATTTTGTTTTATAAAAGAAAAACGCTCAATGTATGATTGTGATTGTTCATTCTACCCAAGGCTTGGCATCCGTACAGATCGACGTTGTAGTTCAGTTTTTCATCTCAGTTAACCCTTTAACCTCTAATATCAAAGAACAAATTCTCCCATCTTGTCCCGTTACTTTACTTATAAAAGTACTGTGGAGAAGTTATTAAAATACAGTCGAACCTGTATTAAGCGGTCACCCTCGGGGAATGGCTAAGTGACCGCTTACATACATACATACATACATACATACATACATACATACATACATACATACATACATACATACATACATACATACATACATACATACATACATACATACATACATACATACATACATACATAAACTTTATTTAGACACGGTAAAAACATCAGTTACATGCACGACAAAAATTAAAACTGATTTACATGTTTACCGTGTGGGAGTACGAGGAGGACTACTAGCGATCTATCTCATTTCTAAAATTAGTAAAAGATCTAATGGCTCTGACGTTAGATGGAAGGCTGTTCCACAAATGTGCTCCACTGTAGCAGAAACTACGTTTCAAAAAATCGGTACGAGGCTTAGGCAGAGCCAATTTGCTGTCACTATTTCTAAGTCCATAGTCCGTGCTGAAGGGCTTAAGGTACTCCGAAGACTGATCATTTAAAGTTTTAAACATGATTTTCAATTTTTGCTTCTTCATTCTGGTACAGAGATTATCCCCGGTCCCAGCTTACCGCGTAGGGCGGTGGCGCTAGAATAGTAATCTGACTTTGTTATGACCCGAATGGCGCGAGTTTGTAGTTTTTGTAATTTGTCAGCTAATTCGTTGCTGAGACCGTCCCACACAGGACAGCAATAATCAAAATATGGTTCAATAAGGGCTCTGAACGGCCTCAGTTTTTTAAGTGCACCTATGCCAGAGGAGATAATCTTGGCAGTCTTATTAACATGTTTGGACCACGAAAGATTTTGATCGATGTAAAGTCCTAAGGATTTGGTGTGGGGCACTCTATCAATTTCGTGACCTTCAATTTGTACAGTAAGTGAATGGCCACTTGTAGTACTAGCCAGTCTCTGCCGTGAGCCTATTAACATTAATTCCGTTTTGGCAATATTCAGGCTGAGCTTATTTACATTGAGCCATTCATGAAGGTTAGCTAGTACTGCCTGTAGCTAATACCGCTTAATACAGGTTGACCGCTTAATACAGGACCTCTAATATAAAAGAACAAATTCTCCTATCTTGTCCCGTTACTTTTCTTATAAAAAGTACTGTGGAGATTTTACAGGGTCGTACATAGCGCGGGGGCAGAGGGGGGAAACTCAATTTGTTTCTAACATCACACTGATCACAAGAAAATCGACTAATTGACTGAAAAAATATTCCTTCAATGTGAATTCCAAATGACTATCTTGGAAAATCTTTTGAAGCGAAAGCCAGTACCAATAACCAGTTTTCTTATGAAAATAATGATTTTGTCAGTTGGGCTGCCTATGGTTTAGAATTCGGTGTGTAAATAAAGACTGACAAGCCTACGTCACTTTCTGGCGCGTGTTTTAGCCTTTTTAAATCTAGCTTATACAAGTAGGTTTTTTTTTTAAGGGATAAATTGGTTTTAAAAGCCTGCGCTGCTCGCAAGTATTTGTAGCGGGTTTGGATTTAACCATCATATGTTCATCATCCGACAGGTCATTTTCACCTAATGATTTTTCAGTTTCCTCTTTTGAATTCTCTTCGTTTTGAATATGACCTCTTATTCCGTGTGTTCAACGACGTTGTTTTTATACCACATAGGGCATTTCAGCTGGGTTTGGCTTGGCTCTTTTAAGTGCTTGATAGTTTTAACTGCCTTTCTTGTTGAGATTTGGGTAATGTTAGGACAGGAATTAATCATTGCTTGTATCGTGCAATGAGCTTCATTCTGTAATTGCTGCAATGCCGGGCCCGGATATTAGTGTTTGTCACAAGAAGTTGTGTTTCTTGGCACGGCTATTTGGTTTTTTAGTTCTCTAGTAATCGTTGTAGCGTGTTATAGAGCTATGCAACGTGTCACAGTAATACTGAAAAGGCTTGAATTGTATTTGAATAACGAGTGTGTTTTTGCAAATGCTTCGCTCCACTGATATAGTGCGTTTGAATTGTGGAGGCTCAGTCAGTTTTCTCCCTTTGTTTGCAGCAGTGCATAGACTGTGCTTTACTGAAAATGAGAGACAATACTTGCTTCAAGCTAAACAAGATGTTAACTCCATAAAAAGACCGTAAACGTCTTAGAGGCAACTTTTTGTGTATTAAATTAAGCGGTCACCCTCGGCCGGGGAATGGCTAAGTGACCGCTTAATACAGGTTGTACAAAATACAGGTCAGAACACGGTGAAAATGTCATTTTACATTACGTAGTAAACAGCTTATGCATAAAAGCTAACGTAGCTGCTACTAAAAATAGTTCGCGGGAAAAAATACAGGGAAATGTATGGAAAGTTCAAAACACGACTGGACGCTTTCCGTCACTGTTGCATCCCTCCAATTTTTTTCTTAAAATCCTTTTTCTAGTGCCAAAAGTTTCCAATTCATGAATTTTTCAGAAGCAATGTTTTATGGAAATTATTTGACATCGGATTTCCATACAAACACTGTTATTTCAAACCTGTTATTTTTCAGAAGCGATGTTTTATGAAAATTATTTGACATCGGATTTCCATACAAACACTGTTATTTCAAACCTGTTATTTTTCAGAAGCGATGTTTTATGAAAATTATTTGACATCGGATTTCCATACAAACACTGTTATTTCAAACCTGTTATTTTTCAGAAGCGATGTTTTATGAAAATTATTTGACATCGGATTTCCATACGAACACTGTCATTTCAAACCTGTTATTTTTCAGAAGCGATGTTTTATGAAAATTATTTGACATCGGATTTCCATACAAACACTGTTATTTCAAACCTGTTATTTTTCAGAAGCGATATTTTATGAAAATTATTTGACATCGGATTTCCATACGAACACTGTTATTTCAAACCTGTTATTTTTCAGAAGCGATGTTTTATGAAAATTATTTGACATCGGATTTCCATACAAACACTGTTATTTCAAGCCTGTTTGCCTACCCGTCAAAATGGCGTCGAAAACCGTGATAAGGCCTATTCCAGAAAGTAACTAAAGGTGGATTTCCACTGTCGCGTAAATTTTACGTGCGTACAGAAGTGAATTTAGCTGGTTTTTTCGTACGTAAATAGAATAAGAAGCGATGTATGAGCAAGAAGTTGAGTGCTGTTCAACTTCTTAAAGGTGGATTTCAACTGTCGCGTAAATTTTACGTGCGTACAGACGTGCATTGAGCTGGCTTTACGTACGCAAATAAAATAAGAAGCGATGTATCAGTCGCGTGCGTAAACGTAAAAAGTTGAATGCTGTTCAACTTTTTACATTTACGCACGCCGCTCATACATCGCGTCTTATTTTATTTACGTACGTAAAGCCAGCTCAATTCACGTCTGTACGCAGGTAAAATTTACGCGACAGTGGAACTCCACCTTAAGGCATTCGCAGAAAGTCTGATTGTGTTGATTAGCTAGGTAAACTTACGGTATTTAACTGAAAGCAAGTTTTCTCACAAAGAAGTGCGAAAATAACAACATAAGTTAAGCGATGGTTCTTGAAACGAACAACTTCACAGCTAGAATAATCAATGACATCGCTAATTCGAAAATATTTCGTTCTCGATCTAAAGCAAACACGACAGTGAAATTAAAAGAAACAACATAAAATAAAACATGATTGTTCAAGACTTACTGAGACCTTTAAGTTGTTTTCCTGTCAGGTCCATTCGCTCCCCAGCAAAGTCACAACTGATACCGTTCTGTCGATCGCCTGAATCGCTGATCCACTGACCGCGCGCTTATTTCTCTTCCCAAAGAAGGCCTGAAAGTCAATATAATCATCCTGTTTTTAATGTGATCATCATGTTACATGTTGTCGCCGAAACGTCATGTTTTAATCTCGCTACTTTTTATTCTGAAATAATACAACAGTCCTGACAAAAGAAACCTCTGACACCGCAGGTCTCTTATGCCAGCGGAGATGGTCTTGTGCTCAGTCCGACAAAGAGGGAGAGGAAAGCCGGCCCCTAGACCTTATTTTGGCAGACCCCTTTCGGCTAGCGCTCACATCTGACTCTCTAACATTGAGTTGCATCTACATATAACATGAACAGCTGTCTTCCAAGTGGTACGTCTTGAGGTACATGCTAAAACTCACAAAATGAATAGAGAAATACCTCGTTGTTTATTTCAACAAAATGATCAGGCAATGATCAAAAGTATGAAAAGCTAGAGGGAAAAACGCACTTGTGATTAGTTCACGGTCAAGCGCATGCGCGAGCAGACCGGCTCAAAAATAAATTGTACGGGTCGACACTAAATTCGATGCGACTTTGTGGTGGAACAATCTGTTGAAATCGCGTCCGAATTGGGATCATCCACTCTTCGTTCTTCACTTTTTATAATCTTTGTTTCCTGTTGTAAATATAAGTTCGATTTTTGTAAGGTTAAAAGTGTTTTAGCATCCGAAAACGACATTTTTGTTGATAGCGCGGCCGACCGGCGACGGGACGTTCTGTGGACTCTCTGGAAGCACAGAAGTTAAGCGGACAGAGTGGAGTGGATGTAGAAATCCTGTGCAGTTAACAAGATACGTTCACCAAACGTGGAAAATTGGTAAAGGGATAAGTTTGTTTAAAATAGACAACGATTTCGCGGCACATCTGCTTTCGCTGGAAATGGCAAAGGTCACCAACTGGCTTTGGATGAACTCGCGAGGATTTTCTTGATTTCAATCGTACTGTTTGTTCATATGGAATTCAACTGTCAAAAACGGAGAATTCGACGGACAAACAGCATCAAACATCAGTGTTTTACTTTGGATGGAAAAAATTGAGCAACAGTGAGACGCGAAGCGAATAAATATGAGATCAAATGTGCGAGTTAGTTGTAGTCTATTAGCGGGCTCGAATAGCGGGCAGTAGAAAAAAATCCAAAAGATTTGCGGCAAACTACAAAATCTATTGTAAGGTATTCATTTATCTATACAATTATGGTCATTGCGAATGGCAAACGCAGTTTTGATTTGCCACTATGGCAGAGTTTTCTCAAATGCATTCCAGCATCTCGGAAGGACGCTCAGTGTTGTTACTAAACAGTCGCATCGCTTCTTGAAGCTTGCGGATTTCTCGTTCTTCGCCTTCTCGCTGGTCTAATAAAATCAGGTCATCGAGTGTACACACTATATAGTAAGTTTATCACTGAATGCTGATGAAATACTGGATTTAGGGAGCTTCTCGGCTTTTCGAACTGCGCGTAATAAAAAAAGGTCGATGCCGCGAGATATCGACATTGTACTAAAATAAAACCGTATACGTTTGCATAAGTTCTTGCATTTCTTGAATGTCCAAGCGGCGCTGCAAAAATCCCCATGTGTTTTACATGGACAGCCCTTTTTTTTTTCTTTCTGAAACGTGACCAAAACACTGGCCGGTCATGTCAGTTTTATTTTTATGCCAGCAAGTTATACTGAAGACTTGCCCGCCGCCAAAAACAATCGGCTTGACAGCGCTTACGTTATCGCTCGCACATGCGCCGAACCGTGAAACTCTCCCTTTAACGACAAGAGAATCTTTTCATTATTTTAATTTTGTTTTATAAAAGAAAAACGCTCAATGTATGATTGTGATTGTTCATTCTACCCAAGGCTTGGCATCCGTACAGATCGACGTTGTAGTTCAGTTTTTCATCTCAGTTAACCCTTTAACCTCTAATATCAAAGAACAAATTCTCCCATCTTGTCCCGTTACTTTACTTATAAAACTACTGTGGAGAAGTTATTAAAATACAGTCGAACCTGTATTAAGCGGTCACCCTCGGGGAATGGCTAAGTGACCGCTTACATACATACATACATACATACATACATACATACATACATACATACATACATACATACATACATACATACATACATACATAAACTTTATTTAGACACGGTAAAAACATCAGTTACATGCACGACAAAAATTAAAACTGATTTACATGTTTACCGTGTGGGAGTACGAGGAGGACTACTAGCGATCTATCTCATTTCTAAAATTAGTAAAAGATCTAATGGCTCTGACGTTAGATGGAAGGCTGTTCCACAAATGTGCTCCACTGTAGCAGAAACTACGTTTCAAAAAATCGGTACGAGGCTTAGGCAGAGCCAATTTGCTGTCACTATTTCTAAGTCCATAGTCCGTGCTGAAGGGCTTAAGGTACTCCGAAGACTGATCATTTAAAGTTTTAAACATGATTTTCAATTTTTGCTTCTTCATTCTGGTACAGAGATTATCCCCGGTCCCAGCTTACCGCGTAGGGCGGTGGCGCTAGAATAGTAATCTGACTTTGTTATGACCCGAATGGCGCGAGTTTGTAGTTTTTGTAATTTGTCAGCTAATTCGTTGCTGAGACCGTCCCACACAGGACAGCAATAATCAAAATATGGTTCAATAAGGGCTCTGAACGGCCTCAGTTTTTTAAGTGCACCTATGCCAGAGGAGATAATCTTGGCAGTCTTATTAACATGTTTGGACCACGAAAGATTTTGATCGATGTAAAGTCCTAAGGATTTGGTGTGGGGCACTCTATCAATTTCGTGACCTTCAATTTGTACAGTAAGTGAATGGCCACTTGTAGTACTAGCCAGTCTCTGCCGTGAGCCTATTAACATTAATTCCGTTTTGGCAATATTCAGGCTGAGCTTATTTACATTGAGCCATTCATGAAGGTTAGCTAGTACTGCCTGTAGCTAATACCGCTTAATACAGGTTGACCGCTTAATACAGGACCTCTAATATAAAAGAACAAATTCTCCTATCTTGTCCCGTTACTTTTCTTATAAAAAGTACTGTGGAGATTTTACAGGGTCGTACATAGCGCGGGGGCAGAGGGGGGAAACTCAATTTGTTTCTAACATCACACTGATCACAAGAAAATCGACTAATTGACTGAAAAAATATTCCTTCAATGTGAATTCCAAATGACTATCTTGGAAAATCTTTTGAAGCGAAAGCCAGTACCAATAACCAGTTTTCTTATGAAAATAATGATTTTGTCAGTTGGGCTGCCTATGGTTTAGAATTCGGTGTGTAAATAAAGACTGACAAGCCTACGTCACTTTCTGGCGCGTGTTTTAGCCTTTTTAAATCTAGCTTATACAAGTAGGTTTTTTTTTTAAGGGATAAATTGGTTTTAAAAGCCTGCGCTGCTCGCAAGTATTTGTAGCGGGTTTGGATTTAACCATCATATGTTCATCATCCGACAGGTCATTTTCACCTAATGATTTTTCAGTTTCCTCTTTTGAATTCTCTTCGTTTTGAATATGACCTCTTATTCCGTGTGTTCAACGACGTTGTTTTTATACCACATAGGGCATTTCAGCTGGGTTTGGCTTGGCTCTTTTAAGTGCTTGATAGTTTTAACTGCCTTTCTTGTTGAGATTTGGGTAATGTTAGGACAGGAATTAATCGTTGCTTGTATCGTGCAATGAGCTTCATTCTGTAATTGCTGCAATGCCGGGCCCGGATATTAGTGTTTGTCACAAGAAGTTGTGTTTCTTGGCACGGCTATTTGGTTTTTTAGTTCTCTAGTAATCGTTGTAGCGTGTTATAGAGCTATGCAACGTGTCACAGTAATACTGAAAAGGCTTGAATTGTATTTGAATAACGAGTGTGTTTTTGCAAATGCTTCGCTCCACTGATATAGTGCGTTTGAATTGTGGAGGCTCAGTCAGTTTTCTCCCTTTGTTTGCAGCAGTGCATAGACTGTGCTTTACTGAAAATGAGAGACAATACTTGCTTCAAGCTAAACAAGATGTTAACTCCATAAAAAGACCGTAAACGTCTTAGAGGCAACTTTTTGTGTATTAAATTAAGCGGTCACCCTCGGCCGGGGAATGGCTAAGTGACCGCTTAATACAGGTTGTACAAAATACAGGTCAGAACACGGTGAAAATGTCATTTTACATTACGTAGTAAACAGCTTATGCATAAAAGCTAACGTAGCTGCTACTAAAAATAGTTCGCGGGAAAAAATACAGGGAAATGTATGGAAAGTTCAAAACACGACTGGACGCTTTCCGTCACTGTTGCATCCCTCCAATTTTTTTCTTAAAATCCTTTTTCTAGTGCCAAAAGTTTCCAATTCATGAATTTTTCAGAAGCAATGTTTTATGGAAATTATTTGACATCGGATTTCCATACAAACACTGTTATTTCAAACCTGTTATTTTTCAGAAGCGATGTTTTATGAAAATTATTTGACATCGGATTTCCATACAAACACTGTTATTTCAAACCTGTTATTTTTCAGAAGCGATGTTTTATGAAAATTATTTGACATCGGATTTCCATACAAACACTGTTATTTCAAACCTGTTATTTTTCAGAAGCGATGTTTTATGAAAATTATTTGACATCGGATTTCCATACGAACACTGTCATTTCAAACCTGTTATTTTTCAGAAGCGATGTTTTATGAAAATTATTTGACATCGGATTTCCATACAAACACTGTTATTTCAAACCTGTTATTTTTCAGAAGCGATATTTTATGAAAATTATTTGACATCGGATTTCCATACGAACACTGTTATTTCAAAACTGTTATTTTTCAGAAGCGATGTTTTATGAAAATTATTTGACATCGGATTTCCATACAAACACTGTTATTTCAAGCCTGTTTGCCTACCCGTCAAAATGGCGTCGAAAACCGTGATAAGGCCTATTCCAGAAAGTAACTAAAGGTGGATTTCCACTGTCGCGTAAATTTTACGTGCGTACAGAAGTGAATTTAGCTGGTTTTTTCGTACGTAAATAGAATAAGAAGCGATGTATGAGCAAGAAGTTGAGTGCTGTTCAACTTCTTAAAGGTGGATTTCAACTGTCGCGTAAATTTTACGTGCGTACAGACGTGCATTGAGCTGGCTTTACGTACGCAAATAAAATAAGAAGCGATGTATCAGTCGCGTGCGTAAACGTAAAAAGTTGAATGCTGTTCAACTTTTTACATTTACGCACGCCGCTCATACATCGCGTCTTATTTTATTTACGTACGTAAAGCCAGCTCAATTCACGTCTGTACGCAGGTAAAATTTACGCGACAGTGGAACTCCACCTTAAGGCATTCGCAGAAAGTCTGATTGTGTTGATTAGCTAGGTAAACTTACGGTATTTAACTGAAAGCAAGTTTTCTCACAAAGAAGTGCGAAAATAACAACATAAGTTAAGCGATGGTTCTTGAAACGAACAACTTCACAGCTAGAATAATCAATGACATCGCTAATTCGAAAATATTTCGTTCTCGATCTAAAGCAAACACGACAGTGAAATTAAAAGAAACAACATAAAATAAAACATGATTGTTCAAGACTTACTGAGACCTTTAAGTTGTTTTCCTGTCAGGTCCATTCGCTCCCCAGCAAAGTCACAACTGATACCGTTCTGTCGATCGCCTGAATCGCTGATCCACTGACCGCGCGCTTATTTCTCTTCCCAAAGAAGGCCTGAAAGTCAATATAATCATCCTGTTTTTAATGTGATCATCATGTTACATGTTGTCGCCGAAACGTCATGTTTTAATCTCGCTACTTTTTATTCTGAAATAATACAACAGTCCTGACAAAAGAAACCTCTGACACCGCAGGTCTCTTATGCCAGCGGAGATGGTCTTGTGCTCAGTCCGACAAAGAGGGAGAGGAAAGCCGGCCCCTAGACCTTATTTTGGCAGACCCCTTTCGGCTAGCGCTCACATCTGACTCTCTAACATTGAGTTGCATCTACATATAACATGAACAGCTGTCTTCCAAGTGGTACGTCTTGAGGTACATGCTAAAACTCACAAAATGAATAGAGAAATACCTCGTTGTTTATTTCAACAAAATGATCAGGCAATGATCAAAAGTATGAAAAGCTAGAGGGAAAAACGCACTTGTGATTAGTTCACGGTCAAGCGCATGCGCGAGCAGACCGGCTCAAAAATAAATTGTACGGGTCGACACTAAATTCGATGCGACTTTGTGGTGGAACAATCTGTTGAAATCGCGTCCGAATTGGGATCATCCACTCTTCGTTCTTCACTTTTTATAATCTTTGTTTCCTGTTGTAAATATAAGTTCGATTTTTGTAAGGTTAAAAGTGTTTTAGCATCCGAAAACGACATTTTTGTTGATAGCGCGGCCGACCGGCGACGGGACGTTCTGTGGACTCTCTGGAAGCACAGAAGTTAAGCGGACAGAGTGGAGTGGATGTAGAAATCCTGTGCAGTTAACAAGATACGTTCACCAAACGTGGAAAATTGGTAAAGGGATAAGTTTGTTTAAAATAGACAACGATTTCGCGGCACATCTGCTTTCGCTGGAAATGGCAAAGGTCACCAACTGGCTTTGGATGAACTCGCGAGGATTTTCTTGATTTCAATCGTACTGTTTGTTCATATGGAATTCAACTGTCAAAAACGGAGAATTCGACGGACAAACAGCATCAAACATCAGTGTTTTACTTTGGATGGAAAAAATTGAGCAACAGTGAGACGCGAAGCGAATAAATATGAGATCAAATGTGCGAGTTAGTTGTAGTCTATTAGCGGGCTCGAATAGCGGGCAGTAGAAAAAAATCCAAAAGATTTGCGGCAAACTACAAAATCTATTGTAAGGTATTCATTTATCTATACAATTATGGTCATTGCGAATGGCAAACGCAGTTTTGATTTGCCACTATGGCAGAGTTTTCTCAAATGCATTCCAGCATCTCGGAAGGACGCTCAGTGTTGTTACTAAACAGTCGCATCGCTTCTTGAAGCTTGCGGATTTCTCGTTCTTCGCCTTCTCGCTGGTCTAATAAAATCAGGTCATCGAGTGTACACACTATATAGTAAGTTTATCACTGAATGCTGATGAAATACTGGATTTAGGGAGCTTCTCGGCTTTTCGAACTGCGCGTAATAAAAAAAGGTCGATGCCGCGAGATATCGACATTGTACTAAAATAAAACCGTATACGTTTGCATAAGTTCTTGCATTTCTTGAATGTCCAAGCGGCGCTGCAAAAATCCCCATGTGTTTTACATGGACAGCCCTTTTTTTTTTCTTTCTGAAACGTGACCAAAACACTGGCCGGTCATGTCAGTTTTATTTTTATGCCAGCAAGTTATACTGAAGACTTGCCCGCCGCCAAAAACAATCGGCTTGACAGCGCTTACGTTATCGCTCGCACATGCGCCGAACCGTGAAACTCTCCCTTTAACGACAAGAGAATCTTTTCATTATTTTAATTTTGTTTTATAAAAGAAAAACGCTCAATGTATGATTGTGATTGTTCATTCTACCCAAGGCTTGGCATCCGTACAGATCGACGTTGTAGTTCAGTTTTTCATCTCAGTTAACCCTTTAACCTCTAATATCAAAGAACAAATTCTCCCATCTTGTCCCGTTACTTTACTTATAAAAGTACTGTGGAGAAGTTATTAAAATACAGTCGAACCTGTATTAAGCGGTCACCCTCGGGGAATGGCTAAGTGACCGCTTACATACATACATACATACATACATACATACATACATACATACATACATACATACATACATACATACATACATACATACATACATACATACATACATACATACATACATACATACATACATACATAAACTTTATTTAGACACGGTAAACACATCAGTTACATGCACGACAAAAATTAAAACTGATTTACATGTTTACCGTGTGGGAGTACGAGGAGGACTACTAGCGATCTATCTCATTTCTAAAATTAGTAAAAGATCTAATGGCTCTGACGTTAGATGGAAGGCTGTTCCACAAATGTGCTCCACTGTAGCAGAAACTACGTTTCAAAAAATCGGTACGAGGCTTAGGCAGAGCCAATTTGCTGTCACTATTTCTAAGTCCATAGTCCGTGCTGAAGGGCTTAAGGTACTCCGAAGACTGATCATTTAAAGTTTTAAACATGATTTTCAATTTTTGCTTCTTCATTCTGGTACAGAGATTATCCCCGGTCCCAGCTTACCGCGTAGGGCGGTGGCGCTAGAATAGTAATCTGACTTTGTTATGACCCGAATGGCGCGAGTTTGTAGTTTTTGTAATTTGTCAGCTAATTCGTTGCTGAGACCGTCCCACACAGGACAGCAATAATCAAAATATGGTTCAATAAGGGCTCTGAACGGCCTCAGTTTTTTAAGTGCACCTATGCCAGAGGAGATAATCTTGGCAGTCTTATTAACATGTTTGGACCACGAAAGATTTTGATCGATGTAAAGTCCTAAGGATTTGGTGTGGGGCACTCTATCAATTTCGTGACCTTCAATTTGTACAGTAAGTGAATGGCCACTTGTAGTACTAGCCAGTCTCTGCCGTGAGCCTATTAACATTAATTCCGTTTTGGCAATATTCAGGCTGAGCTTATTTACATTGAGCCATTCATGAAGGTTAGCTAGTACTGCCTGTAGCTAATACCGCTTAATACAGGTTGACCGCTTAATACAGGACCTCTAATATAAAAGAACAAATTCTCCTATCTTGTCCCGTTACTTTTCTTATAAAAAGTACTGTGGAGATTTTACAGGGTCGTACATAGCGCGGGGGCAGAGGGGGGAAACTCAATTTGTTTCTAACATCACACTGATCACAAGAAAATCGACTAATTGACTGAAAAAATATTCCTTCAATGTGAATTCCAAATGACTATCTTGGAAAATCTTTTGAAGCGAAAGCCAGTACCAATAACCAGTTTTCTTATGAAAATAATGATTTTGTCAGTTGGGCTGCCTATGGTTTAGAATTCGGTGTGTAAATAAAGACTGACAAGCCTACGTCACTTTCTGGCGCGTGTTTTAGCCTTTTTAAATCTAGCTTATACAAGTAGGTTTTTTTTTTAAGGGATAAATTGGTTTTAAAAGCCTGCGCTGCTCGCAAGTATTTGTAGCGGGTTTGGATTTAACCATCATATGTTCATCATCCGACAGGTCATTTTCACCTAATGATTTTTCAGTTTCCTCTTTTGAATTCTCTTCGTTTTGAATATGACCTCTTATTCCGTGTGTTCAACGACGTTGTTTTTATACCACATAGGGCATTTCAGCTGGGTTTGGCTTGGCTCTTTTAAGTGCTTGATAGTTTTAACTGCCTTTCTTGTTGAGATTTGGGTAATGTTAGGACAGGAATTAATCATTGCTTGTATCGTGCAATGAGCTTCATTCTGTAATTGCTGCAATGCCGGGCCCGGATATTAGTGTTTGTCACAAGAAGTTGTGTTTCTTGGCACGGCTATTTGGTTTTTTAGTTCTCTAGTAATCGTTGTAGCGTGTTATAGAGCTATGCAACGTGTCACAGTAATACTGAAAAGGCTTGAATTGTATTTGAATAACGAGTGTGTTTTTGCAAATGCTTCGCTCCACTGATATAGTGCGTTTGAATTGTGGAGGCTCAGTCAGTTTTCTCCCTTTGTTTGCAGCAGTGCATAGACTGTGCTTTACTGAAAATGAGAGACAATACTTGCTTCAAGCTAAACAAGATGTTAACTCCATAAAAAGACCGTAAACGTCTTAGAGGCAACTTTTTGTGTATTAAATTAAGCGGTCACCCTCGGCCGGGGAATGGCTAAGTGACCGCTTAATACAGGTTGTACAAAATACAGGTCAGAACACGGTGAAAATGTCATTTTACATTACGTAGTAAACAGCTTATGCATAAAAGCTAACGTAGCTGCTACTAAAAATAGTTCGCGGGAAAAAATACAGGGAAATGTATGGAAAGTTCAAAACACGACTGGACGCTTTCCGTCACTGTTGCATCCCTCCAATTTTTTTCTTAAAATCCTTTTTCTAGTGCCAAAAGTTTCCAATTCATGAATTTTTCAGAAGCAATGTTTTATGGAAATTATTTGACATCGGATTTCCATACAAACACTGTTATTTCAAACCTGTTATTTTTCAGAAGCGATGTTTTATGAAAATTATTTGACATCGGATTTCCATACAAACACTGTTATTTCAAACCTGTTATTTTTCAGAAGCGATGTTTTATGAAAATTATTTGACATCGGATTTCCATACAAACACTGTTATTTCAAACCTGTTATTTTTCAGAAGCGATGTTTTATGAAAATTATTTGACATCGGATTTCCATACGAACACTGTCATTTCAAACCTGTTATTTTTCAGAAGCGATGTTTTATGAAAATTATTTGACATCGGATTTCCATACAAACACTGTTATTTCAAACCTGTTATTTTTCAGAAGCGATATTTTATGAAAATTATTTGACATCGGATTTCCATACGAACACTGTTATTTCAAACCTGTTATTTTTCAGAAGCGATGTTTTATGAAAATTATTTGACATCGGATTTCCATACAAACACTGTTATTTCAAGCCTGTTTGCCTACCCGTCAAAATGGCGTCGAAAACCGTGATAAGGCCTATTCCAGAAAGTAACTAAAGGTGGATTTCCACTGTCGCGTAAATTTTACGTGCGTACAGAAGTGAATTTAGCTGGTTTTTTCGTACGTAAATAGAATAAGAAGCGATGTATGAGCAAGAAGTTGAGTGCTGTTCAACTTCTTAAAGGTGGATTTCAACTGTCGCGTAAATTTTACGTGCGTACAGACGTGCATTGAGCTGGCTTTACGTACGCAAATAAAATAAGAAGCGATGTATCAGTCGCGTGCGTAAACGTAAAAAGTTGAATGCTGTTCAACTTTTTACATTTACGCACGCCGCTCATACATCGCGTCTTATTTTATTTACGTACGTAAAGCCAGCTCAATTCACGTCTGTACGCAGGTAAAATTTACGCGACAGTGGAACTCCACCTTAAGGCATTCGCAGAAAGTCTGATTGTGTTGATTAGCTAGGTAAACTTACGGTATTTAACTGAAAGCAAGTTTTCTCACAAAGAAGTGCGAAAATAACAACATAAGTTAAGCGATGGTTCTTGAAACGAACAACTTCACAGCTAGAATAATCAATGACATCGCTAATTCGAAAATATTTCGTTCTCGATCTAAAGCAAACACGACAGTGAAATTAAAAGAAACAACATAAAATAAAACATGATTGTTCAAGACTTACTGAGACCTTTAAGTTGTTTTCCTGTCAGGTCCATTCGCTCCCCAGCAAAGTCACAACTGATACCGTTCTGTCGATCGCCTGAATCGCTGATCCACTGACCGCGCGCTTATTTCTCTTCCCAAAGAAGGCCTGAAAGTCAATATAATCATCCTGTTTTTAATGTGATCATCATGTTACATGTTGTCGCCGAAACGTCATGTTTTAATCTCGCTACTTTTTATTCTGAAATAATACAACAGTCCTGACAAAAGAAACCTCTGACACCGCAGGTCTCTTATGCCAGCGGAGATGGTCTTGTGCTCAGTCCGACAAAGAGGGAGAGGAAAGCCGGCCCCTAGACCTTATTTTGGCAGACCCCTTTCGGCTAGCGCTCACATCTGACTCTCTAACATTGAGTTGCATCTACATATAACATGAACAGCTGTCTTCCAAGTGGTACGTCTTGAGGTACATGCTAAAACTCACAAAATGAATAGAGAAATACCTCGTTGTTTATTTCAACAAAATGATCAGGCAATGATCAAAAGTATGAAAAGCTAGAGGGAAAAACGCACTTGTGATTAGTTCACGGTCAAGCGCATGCGCGAGCAGACCGGCTCAAAAATAAATTGTACGGGTCGACACTAAATTCGATGCGACTTTGTGGTGGAACAATCTGTTGAAATCGCGTCCGAATTGGGATCATCCACTCTTCGTTCTTCACTTTTTATAATCTTTGTTTCCTGTTGTAAATATAAGTTCGATTTTTGTAAGGTTAAAAGTGTTTTAGCATCCGAAAACGACATTTTTGTTGATAGCGCGGCCGACCGGCGACGGGACGTTCTGTGGACTCTCTGGAAGCACAGAAGTTAAGCGGACAGAGTGGAGTGGATGTAGAAATCCTGTGCAGTTAACAAGATACGTTCACCAAACGTGGAAAATTGGTAAAGGGATAAGTTTGTTTAAAATAGACAACGATTTCGCGGCACATCTGCTTTCGCTGGAAATGGCAAAGGTCACCAACTGGCTTTGGATGAACTCGCGAGGATTTTCTTGATTTCAATCGTACTGTTTGTTCATATGGAATTCAACTGTCAAAAACGGAGAATTCGACGGACAAACAGCATCAAACATCAGTGTTTTACTTTGGATGGAAAAAATTGAGCAACAGTGAGACGCGAAGCGAATAAATATGAGATCAAATGTGCGAGTTAGTTGTAGTCTATTAGCGGGCTCGAATAGCGGGCAGTAGAAAAAAATCCAAAAGATTTGCGGCAAACTACAAAATCTATTGTAAGGTATTCATTTATCTATACAATTATGGTCATTGCGAATGGCAAACGCAGTTTTGATTTGCCACTATGGCAGAGTTTTCTCAAATGCATTCCAGCATCTCGGAAGGACGCTCAGTGTTGTTACTAAACAGTCGCATCGCTTCTTGAAGCTTGCGGATTTCTCGTTCTTCGCCTTCTCGCTGGTCTAATAAAATCAGGTCATCGAGTGTACACACTATATAGTAAGTTTATCACTGAATGCTGATGAAATACTGGATTTAGGGAGCTTCTCGGCTTTTCGAACTGCGCGTAATAAAAAAAGGTCGATGCCGCGAGATATCGACATTGTACTAAAATAAAACCGTATACGTTTGCATAAGTTCTTGCATTTCTTGAATGTCCAAGCGGCGCTGCAAAAATCCCCATGTGTTTTACATGGACAGCCCTTTTTTTTTTCTTTCTGAAACGTGACCAAAACACTGGCCGGTCATGTCAGTTTTATTTTTATGCCAGCAAGTTATACTGAAGACTTGCCCGCCGCCAAAAACAATCGGCTTGACAGCGCTTACGTTATCGCTCGCACATGCGCCGAACCGTGAAACTCTCCCTTTAACGACAAGAGAATCTTTTCATTATTTTAATTTTGTTTTATAAAAGAAAAACGCTCAATGTATGATTGTGATTGTTCATTCTACCCAAGGCTTGGCATCCGTACAGATCGACGTTGTAGTTCAGTTTTTCATCTCAGTTAACCCTTTAACCTCTAATATCAAAGAACAAATTCTCCCATCTTGTCCCGTTACTTTACTTATAAAAGTACTGTGGAGAAGTTATTAAAATACAGTCGAACCTGTATTAAGCGGTCACCCTCGGGGAATGGCTAAGTGACCGCTTACATACATACATACATACATACATACATACATACATACATACATACATACATACATACATACATACATACATACATACATACATACATACATACATACATACATACATACATAAACTTTATTTAGACACGGTAAAAACATCAGTTACATGCACGACAAAAATTAAAACTGATTTACATGTTTACCGTGTGGGAGTACGAGGAGGACTACTAGCGATCTATCTCATTTCTAAAATTAGTAAAAGATCTAATGGCTCTGACGTTAGATGGAAGGCTGTTCCACAAATGTGCTCCACTGTAGCAGAAACTACGTTTCAAAAAATCGGTACGAGGCTTAGGCAGAGCCAATTTGCTGTCACTATTTCTAAGTCCATAGTCCGTGCTGAAGGGCTTAAGGTACTCCGAAGACTGATCATTTAAAGTTTTAAACATGATTTTCAATTTTTGCTTCTTCATTCTGGTACAGAGATTATCCCCGGTCCCAGCTTACCGCGTAGGGCGGTGGCGCTAGAATAGTAATCTGACTTTGTTATGACCCGAATGGCGCGAGTTTGTAGTTTTTGTAATTTGTCAGCTAATTCGTTGCTGAGACCGTCCCACACAGGACAGCAATAATCAAAATATGGTTCAATAAGGGCTCTGAACGGCCTCAGTTTTTTAAGTGCACCTATGCCAGAGGAGATAATCTTGGCAGTCTTATTAACATGTTTGGACCACGAAAGATTTTGATCGATGTAAAGTCCTAAGGATTTGGTGTGGGGCACTCTATCAATTTCGTGACCTTCAATTTGTACAGTAAGTGAATGGCCACTTGTAGTATTAGCCAGTCTCTGCCGTGAGCCTATTAACATTAATTCCGTTTTGGCAATATTCAGGCTGAGCTTATTTACATTGAGCCATTCATGAAGGTTAGCTAGTACTGCCTGTAGCTAATACCGCTTAATACAGGTTGACCGCTTAATACAGGACCTCTAATATAAAAGAACAAATTCTCCTATCTTGTCCCGTTACTTTTCTTATAAAAAGTACTGTGGAGATTTTACAGGGTCGTACATAGCGCGGGGGCAGAGGGGGGAAACTCAATTTGTTTCTAACATCACACTGATCACAAGAAAATCGACTAATTGACTGAAAAAATATTCCTTCAATGTGAATTCCAAATGACTATCTTGGAAAATCTTTTGAAGCGAAAGCCAGTACCAATAACCAGTTTTCTTATGAAAATAATGATTTTGTCAGTTGGGCTGCCTATGGTTTAGAATTCGGTGTGTAAATAAAGACTGACAAGCCTACGTCACTTTCTGGCGCGTGTTTTAGCCTTTTTAAATCTAGCTTATACAAGTAGGTTTTTTTTTTAAGGGATAAATTGGTTTTAAAAGCCTGCGCTGCTCGCAAGTATTTGTAGCGGGTTTGGATTTAACCATCATATGTTCATCATCCGACAGGTCATTTTCACCTAATGATTTTTCAGTTTCCTCTTTTGAATTCTCTTCGTTTTGAATATGACCTCTTATTCCGTGTGTTCAACGACGTTGTTTTTATACCACATAGGGCATTTCAGCTGGGTTTGGCTTGGCTCTTTTAAGTGCTTGATAGTTTTAACTGCCTTTCTTGTTGAGATTTGGGTAATGTTAGGACAGGAATTAATCATTGCTTGTATCGTGCAATGAGCTTCATTCTGTAATTGCTGCAATGCCGGGCCCGGATATTAGTGTTTGTCACAAGAAGTTGTGTTTCTTGGCACGGCTATTTGGTTTTTTAGTTCTCTAGTAATCGTTGTAGCGTGTTATAGAGCTATGCAACGTGTCACAGTAATACTGAAAAGGCTTGAATTGTATTTGAATAACGAGTGTGTTTTTGCAAATGCTTCGCTCCACTGATATAGTGCGTTTGAATTGTGGAGGCTCAGTCAGTTTTCTCCCTTTGTTTGCAGCAGTGCATAGACTGTGCTTTACTGAAAATGAGAGACAATACTTGCTTCAAGCTAAACAAGATGTTAACTCCATAAAAAGACCGTAAACGTCTTAGAGGCAACTTTTTGTGTATTAAATTAAGCGGTCACCCTCGGCCGGGGAATGGCTAAGTGACCGCTTAATACAGGTTGTACAAAATACAGGTCAGAACACGGTGAAAATGTCATTTTACATTACGTAGTAAACAGCTTATGCATAAAAGCTAACGTAGCTGCTACTAAAAATAGTTCGCGGGAAAAAATACAGGGAAATGTATGGAAAGTTCAAAACACGACTGGACGCTTTCCGTCACTGTTGCATCCCTCCAATTTTTTTCTTAAAATCCTTTTTCTAGTGCCAAAAGTTTCCAATTCATGAATTTTTCAGAAGCAATGTTTTATGGAAATTATTTGACATCGGATTTCCATACAAACACTGTTATTTCAAACCTGTTATTTTTCAGAAGCGATGTTTTATGAAAATTATTTGACATCGGATTTCCATACAAACACTGTTATTTCAAACCTGTTATTTTTCAGAAGCGATGTTTTATGAAAATTATTTGACATCGGATTTCCATACAAACACTGTTATTTCAAACCTGTTATTTTTCAGAAGCGATGTTTTATGAAAATTATTTGACATCGGATTTCCATACGAACACTGTCATTTCAAACCTGTTATTTTTCAGAAGCGATGTTTTATGAAAATTATTTGACATCGGATTTCCATACAAACACTGTTATTTCAAACCTGTTATTTTTCAGAAGCGATATTTTATGAAAATTATTTGACATCGGATTTCCATACGAACACTGTTATTTCAAACCTGTTATTTTTCAGAAGCGATGTTTTATGAAAATTATTTGACATCGGATTTCCATACAAACACTGTTATTTCAAGCCTGTTTGCCTACCCGTCAAAATGGCGTCGAAAACCGTGATAAGGCCTATTCCAGAAAGTAACTAAAGGTGGATTTCCACTGTCGCGTAAATTTTACGTGCGTACAGAAGTGAATTTAGCTGGTTTTTTCGTACGTAAATAGAATAAGAAGCGATGTATGAGCAAGAAGTTGAGTGCTGTTCAACTTCTTAAAGGTGGATTTCAACTGTCGCGTAAATTTTACGTGCGTACAGACGTGCATTGAGCTGGCTTTACGTACGCAAATAAAATAAGAAGCGATGTATCAGTCGCGTGCGTAAACGTAAAAAGTTGAATGCTGTTCAACTTTTTACATTTACGCACGCCGCTCATACATCGCGTCTTATTTTATTTACGTACGTAAAGCCAGCTCAATTCACGTCTGTACGCAGGTAAAATTTACGCGACAGTGGAACTCCACCTTAAGGCATTCGCAGAAAGTCTGATTGTGTTGATTAGCTAGGTAAACTTACGGTATTTAACTGAAAGCAAGTTTTCTCACAAAGAAGTGCGAAAATAACAACATAAGTTAAGCGATGGTTCTTGAAACGAACAACTTCACAGCTAGAATAATCAATGACATCGCTAATTCGAAAATATTTCGTTCTCGATCTAAAGCAAACACGACAGTGAAATTAAAAGAAACAACATAAAATAAAACATGATTGTTCAAGACTTACTGAGACCTTTAAGTTGTTTTCCTGTCAGGTCCATTCGCTCCCCAGCAAAGTCACAACTGATACCGTTCTGTCGATCGCCTGAATCGCTGATCCACTGACCGCGCGCTTATTTCTCTTCCCAAAGAAGGCCTGAAAGTCAATATAATCATCCTGTTTTTAATGTGATCATCATGTTACATGTTGTCGCCGAAACGTCATGTTTTAATCTCGCTACTTTTTATTCTGAAATAATACAACAGTCCTGACAAAAGAAACCTCTGACACCGCAGGTCTCTTATGCCAGCGGAGATGGTCTTGTGCTCAGTCCGACAAAGAGGGAGAGGAAAGCCGGCCCCTAGACCTTATTTTGGCAGACCCCTTTCGGCTAGCGCTCACATCTGACTCTCTAACATTGAGTTGCATCTACATATAACATGAACAGCTGTCTTCCAAGTGGTACGTCTTGAGGTACATGCTAAAACTCACAAAATGAATAGAGAAATACCTCGTTGTTTATTTCAACAAAATGATCAGGCAATGATCAAAAGTATGAAAAGCTAGAGGGAAAAACGCACTTGTGATTAGTTCACGGTCAAGCGCATGCGCGAGCAGACCGGCTCAAAAATAAATTGTACGGGTCGACACTAAATTCGATGCGACTTTGTGGTGGAACAATCTGTTGAAATCGCGTCCGAATTGGGATCATCCACTCTTCGTTCTTCACTTTTTATAATCTTTGTTTCCTGTTGTAAATATAAGTTCGATTTTTGTAAGGTTAAAAGTGTTTTAGCATCCGAAAACGACATTTTTGTTGATAGCGCGGCCGACCGGCGACGGGACGTTCTGTGGACTCTCTGGAAGCACAGAAGTTAAGCGGACAGAGTGGAGTGGATGTAGAAATCCTGTGCAGTTAACAAGATACGTTCACCAAACGTGGAAAATTGGTAAAGGGATAAGTTTGTTTAAAATAGACAACGATTTCGCGGCACATCTGCTTTCGCTGGAAATGGCAAAGGTCACCAACTGGCTTTGGATGAACTCGCGAGGATTTTCTTGATTTCAATCGTACTGTTTGTTCATATGGAATTCAACTGTCAAAAACGGAGAATTCGACGGACAAACAGCATCAAACATCAGTGTTTTACTTTGGATGGAAAAAATTGAGCAACAGTGAGACGCGAAGCGAATAAATATGAGATCAAATGTGCGAGTTAGTTGTAGTCTATTAGCGGGCTCGAATAGCGGGCAGTAGAAAAAAATCCAAAAGATTTGCGGCAAACTACAAAATCTATTGTAAGGTATTCATTTATCTATACAATTATGGTCATTGCGAATGGCAAACGCAGTTTTGATTTGCCACTATGGCAGAGTTTTCTCAAATGCATTCCAGCATCTCGGAAGGACGCTCAGTGTTGTTACTAAACAGTCGCATCGCTTCTTGAAGCTTGCGGATTTCTCGTTCTTCGCCTTCTCGCTGGTCTAATAAAATCAGGTCATCGAGTGTACACACTATATAGTAAGTTTATCACTGAATGCTGATGAAATACTGGATTTAGGGAGCTTCTCGGCTTTTCGAACTGCGCGTAATAAAAAAAGGTCGATGCCGCGAGATATCGACATTGTACTAAAATAAAACCGTATACGTTTGCATAAGTTCTTGCATTTCTTGAATGTCCAAGCGGCGCTGCAAAAATCCCCATGTGTTTTACATGGACAGCCCTTTTTTTTTTCTTTCTGAAACGTGACCAAAACACTGGCCGGTCATGTCAGTTTTATTTTTATGCCAGCAAGTTATACTGAAGACTTGCCCGCCGCCAAAAACAATCGGCTTGACAGCGCTTACGTTATCGCTCGCACATGCGCCGAACCGTGAAACTCTCCCTTTAACGACAAGAGAATCTTTTCATTATTTTAATTTTGTTTTATAAAAGAAAAACGCTCAATGTATGATTGTGATTGTTCATTCTACCCAAGGCTTGGCATCCGTACAGATCGACGTTGTAGTTCAGTTTTTCATCTCAGTTAACCCTTTAACCTCTAATATCAAAGAACAAATTCTCCCATCTTGTCCCGTTACTTTACTTATAAAAGTACTGTGGAGAAGTTATTAAAATACAGTCGAACCTGTATTAAGCGGTCACCCTCGGGGAATGGCTAAGTGACCGCTTACATACATACATACATACATACATACATACATACATACATACATACATACATACATACATACATACATACATAAACTTTATTTAGACACGGTAAAAACATCAGTTACATGCACGACAAAAATTAAAACTGATTTACATGTTTACCGTGTGGGAGTACGAGGAGGACTACTAGCGATCTATCTCATTTCTAAAATTAGTAAAAGATCTAATGGCTCTGACGTTAGATGGAAGGCTGTTCCACAAATGTGCTCCACTGTAGCAGAAACTACGTTTCAAAAAATCGGTACGAGGCTTAGGCAGAGCCAATTTGCTGTCACTATTTCTAAGTCCATAGTCCGTGCTGAAGGGCTTAAGGTACTCCGAAGACTGATCATTTAAAGTTTTAAACATGATTTTCAATTTTTGCTTCTTCATTCTGGTACAGAGATTATCCCCGGTCCCAGCTTACCGCGTAGGGCGGTGGCGCTAGAATAGTAATCTGACTTTGTTATGACCCGAATGGCGCGAGTTTGTAGTTTTTGTAATTTGTCAGCTAATTCGTTGCTGAGACCGTCCCACACAGGACAGCAATAATCAAAATATGGTTCAATAAGGGCTCTGAACGGCCTCAGTTTTTTAAGTGCACCTATGCCAGAGGAGATAATCTTGGCAGTCTTATTAACATGTTTGGACCACGAAAGATTTTGATCGATGTAAAGTCCTAAGGATTTGGTGTGGGGCACTCTATCAATTTCGTGACCTTCAATTTGTACAGTAAGTGAATGGCCACTTGTAGTACTAGCCAGTCTCTGCCGTGAGCCTATTAACATTAATTCCGTTTTGGCAATATTCAGGCTGAGCTTATTTACATTGAGCCATTCATGAAGGTTAGCTAGTACTGCCTGTAGCTAATACCGCTTAATACAGGTTGACCGCTTAATACAGGACCTCTAATATAAAAGAACAAATTCTCCTATCTTGTCCCGTTACTTTTCTTATAAAAAGTACTGTGGAGATTTTACAGGGTCGTACATAGCGCGGGGGCAGAGGGGGGAAACTCAATTTGTTTCTAACATCACACTGATCACAAGAAAATCGACTAATTGACTGAAAAAATATTCCTTCAATGTGAATTCCAAATGACTATCTTGGAAAATCTTTTGAAGCGAAAGCCAGTACCAATAACCAGTTTTCTTATGAAAATAATGATTTTGTCAGTTGGGCTGCCTATGGTTTAGAATTCGGTGTGTAAATAAAGACTGACAAGCCTACGTCACTTTCTGGCGCGTGTTTTAGCCTTTTTAAATCTAGCTTATACAAGTAGGTTTTTTTTTTAAGGGATAAATTGGTTTTAAAAGCCTGCGCTGCTCGCAAGTATTTGTAGCGGGTTTGGATTTAACCATCATATGTTCATCATCCGACAGGTCATTTTCACCTAATGATTTTTCAGTTTCCTCTTTTGAATTCTCTTCGTTTTGAATATGACCTCTTATTCCGTGTGTTCAACGACGTTGTTTTTATACCACATAGGGCATTTCAGCTGGGTTTGGCTTGGCTCTTTTAAGTGCTTGATAGTTTTAACTGCCTTTCTTGTTGAGATTTGGGTAATGTTAGGACAGGAATTAATCATTGCTTGTATCGTGCAATGAGCTTCATTCTGTAATTGCTGCAATGCCGGGCCCGGATATTAGTGTTTGTCACAAGAAGTTGTGTTTCTTGGCACGGCTATTTGGTTTTTTAGTTCTCTAGTAATCGTTGTAGCGTGTTATAGAGCTATGCAACGTGTCACAGTAATACTGAAAAGGCTTGAATTGTATTTGAATAACGAGTGTGTTTTTGCAAATGCTTCGCTCCACTGATATAGTGCGTTTGAATTGTGGAGGCTCAGTCAGTTTTCTCCCTTTGTTTGCAGCAGTGCATAGACTGTGCTTTACTGAAAATGAGAGACAATACTTGCTTCAAGCTAAACAAGATGTTAACTCCATAAAAAGACCGTAAACGTCTTAGAGGCAACTTTTTGTGTATTAAATTAAGCGGTCACCCTCGGCCGGGGAATGGCTAAGTGACCGCTTAATACAGGTTGTACAAAATACAGGTCAGAACACGGTGAAAATGTCATTTTACATTACGTAGTAAACAGCTTATGCATAAAAGCTAACGTAGCTGCTACTAAAAATAGTTCGCGGGAAAAAATACAGGGAAATGTATGGAAAGTTCAAAACACGACTGGACGCTTTCCGTCACTGTTGCATCCCTCCAATTTTTTTCTTAAAATCCTTTTTCTAGTGCCAAAAGTTTCCAATTCATGAATTTTTCAGAAGCAATGTTTTATGGAAATTATTTGACATCGGATTTCCATACAAACACTGTTATTTCAAACCTGTTATTTTTCAGAAGCGATGTTTTATGAAAATTATTTGACATCGGATTTCCATACAAACACTGTTATTTCAAACCTGTTATTTTTCAGAAGCGATGTTTTATGAAAATTATTTGACATCGGATTTCCATACAAACACTGTTATTTCAAACCTGTTATTTTTCAGAAGCGATGTTTTATGAAAATTATTTGACATCGGATTTCCATACGAACACTGTCATTTCAAACCTGTTATTTTTCAGAAGCGATGTTTTATGAAAATTATTTGACATCGGATTTCCATACAAACACTGTTATTTCAAACCTGTTATTTTTCAGAAGCGATATTTTATGAAAATTATTTGACATCGGATTTCCATACGAACACTGTTATTTCAAACCTGTTATTTTTCAGAAGCGATGTTTTATGAAAATTATTTGACATCGGATTTCCATACAAACACTGTTATTTCAAGCCTGTTTGCCTACCCGTCAAAATGGCGTCGAAAACCGTGATAAGGCCTATTCCAGAAAGTAACTAAAGGTGGATTTCCACTGTCGCGTAAATTTTACGTGCGTACAGAAGTGAATTTAGCTGGTTTTTTCGTACGTAAATAGAATAAGAAGCGATGTATGAGCAAGAAGTTGAGTGCTGTTCAACTTCTTAAAGGTGGATTTCAACTGTCGCGTAAATTTTACGTGCGTACAGACGTGCATTGAGCTGGCTTTACGTACGCAAATAAAATAAGAAGCGATGTATCAGTCGCGTGCGTAAACGTAAAAAGTTGAATGCTGTTCAACTTTTTACATTTACGCACGCCGCTCATACATCGCGTCTTATTTTATTTACGTACGTAAAGCCAGCTCAATTCACGTCTGTACGCAGGTAAAATTTACGCGACAGTGGAACTCCACCTTAAGGCATTCGCAGAAAGTCTGATTGTGTTGATTAGCTAGGTAAACTTACGGTATTTAACTGAAAGCAAGTTTTCTCACAAAGAAGTGCGAAAATAACAACATAAGTTAAGCGATGGTTCTTGAAACGAACAACTTCACAGCTAGAATAATCAATGACATCGCTAATTCGAAAATATTTCGTTCTCGATCTAAAGCAAACACGACAGTGAAATTAAAAGAAACAACATAAAATAAAACATGATTGTTCAAGACTTACTGAGACCTTTAAGTTGTTTTCCTGTCAGGTCCATTCGCTCCCCAGCAAAGTCACAACTGATACCGTTCTGTCGATCGCCTGAATCGCTGATCCACTGACCGCGCGCTTATTTCTCTTCCCAAAGAAGGCCTGAAAGTCAATATAATCATCCTGTTTTTAATGTGATCATCATGTTACATGTTGTCGCCGAAACGTCATGTTTTAATCTCGCTACTTTTTATTCTGAAATAATACAACAGTCCTGACAAAAGAAACCTCTGACACCGCAGGTCTCTTATGCCAGCGGAGATGGTCTTGTGCTCAGTCCGACAAAGAGGGAGAGGAAAGCCGGCCCCTAGACCTTATTTTGGCAGACCCCTTTCGGCTAGCGCTCACATCTGACTCTCTAACATTGAGTTGCATCTACATATAACATGAACAGCTGTCTTCCAAGTGGTACGTCTTGAGGTACATGCTAAAACTCACAAAATGAATAGAGAAATACCTCGTTGTTTATTTCAACAAAATGATCAGGCAATGATCAAAAGTATGAAAAGCTAGAGGGAAAAACGCACTTGTGATTAGTTCACGGTCAAGCGCATGCGCGAGCAGACCGGCTCAAAAATAAATTGTACGGGTCGACACTAAATTCGATGCGACTTTGTGGTGGAACAATCTGTTGAAATCGCGTCCGAATTGGGATCATCCACTCTTCGTTCTTCACTTTTTATAATCTTTGTTTCCTGTTGTAAATATAAGTTCGATTTTTGTAAGGTTAAAAGTGTTTTAGCATCCGAAAACGACATTTTTGTTGATAGCGCGGCCGACCGGCGACGGGACGTTCTGTGGACTCTCTGGAAGCACAGAAGTTAAGCGGACAGAGTGGAGTGGATGTAGAAATCCTGTGCAGTTAACAAGATACGTTCACCAAACGTGGAAAATTGGTAAAGGGATAAGTTTGTTTAAAATAGACAACGATTTCGCGGCACATCTGCTTTCGCTGGAAATGGCAAAGGTCACCAACTGGCTTTGGATGAACTCGCGAGGATTTTCTTGATTTCAATCGTACTGTTTGTTCATATGGAATTCAACTGTCAAAAACGGAGAATTCGACGGACAAACAGCATCAAACATCAGTGTTTTACTTTGGATGGAAAAAATTGAGCAACAGTGAGACGCGAAGCGAATAAATATGAGATCAAATGTGCGAGTTAGTTGTAGTCTATTAGCGGGCTCGAATAGCGGGCAGTAGAAAAAAATCCAAAAGATTTGCGGCAAACTACAAAATCTATTGTAAGGTATTCATTTATCTATACAATTATGGTCACTGCGAATGGCAAACGCAGTTTTGATTTGCCACTATGGCAGAGTTTTCTCAAATGCATTCCAGCATCTCGGAAGGACGCTCAGTGTTGTTACTAAACAGTCGCATCGCTTCTTGAAGCTTGCGGATTTCTCGTTCTTCGCCTTCTCGCTGGTCTAATAAAATCAGGTCATCGAGTGTACACACTATATAGTAAGTTTATCACTGAATGCTGATGAAATACTGGATTTAGGGAGCTTCTCGGCTTTTCGAACTGCGCGTAATAAAAAAAGGTCGATGCCGCGAGATATCGACATTGTACTAAAATAAAACCGTATACGTTTGCATAAGTTCTTGCATTTCTTGAATGTCCAAGCGGCGCTGCAAAAATCCCCATGTGTTTTACATGGACAGCCCTTTTTTTTTTCTTTCTGAAACGTGACCAAAACACTGGCCGGTCATGTCAGTTTTATTTTTATGCCAGCAAGTTATACTGAAGACTTGCCCGCCGCCAAAAACAATCGGCTTGACAGCGCTTACGTTATCGCTCGCACATGCGCCGAACCGTGAAACTCTCCCTTTAACGACAAGAGAATCTTTTCATTATTTTAATTTTGTTTTATAAAAGAAAAACGCTCAATGTATGATTGTGATTGTTCATTCTACCCAAGGCTTGGCATCCGTACAGATCGACGTTGTAGTTCAGTTTTTCATCTCAGTTAACCCTTTAACCTCTAATATCAAAGAACAAATTCTCCCATCTTGTCCCGTTACTTTACTTATAAAAGTACTGTGGAGAAGTTATTAAAATACAGTCGAACCTGTATTAAGCGGTCACCCTCGGGGAATGGCTAAGTGACCGCTTACATACATACATACATACATACATACATACATACATACATACATACATACATACATACATACATACATACATACATACATACATACATACATACATAAACTTTATTTAGACACGGTAAAAACATCAGTTACATGCACGACAAAAATTAAAACTGATTTACATGTTTACCGTGTGGGAGTACGAGGAGGACTACTAGCGATCTATCTCATTTCTAAAATTAGTAAAAGATCTAATGGCTCTGACGTTAGATGGAAGGCTGTTCCACAAATGTGCTCCACTGTAGCAGAAACTACGTTTCAAAAAATCGGTACGAGGCTTAGGCAGAGCCAATTTGCTGTCACTATTTCTAAGTCCATAGTCCGTGCTGAAGGGCTTAAGGTACTCCGAAGACTGATCATTTAAAGTTTTAAACATGATTTTCAATTTTTGCTTCTTCATTCTGGTACAGAGATTATCCCCGGTCCCAGCTTACCGCGTAGGGCGGTGGCGCTAGAATAGTAATCTGACTTTGTTATGACCCGAATGGCGCGAGTTTGTAGTTTTTGTAATTTGTCAGCTAATTCGTTGCTGAGACCGTCCCACACAGGACAGCAATAATCAAAATATGGTTCAATAAGGGCTCTGAACGGCCTCAGTTTTTTAAGTGCACCTATGCCAGAGGAGATAATCTTGGCAGTCTTATTAACATGTTTGGACCACGAAAGATTTTGATCGATGTAAAGTCCTAAGGATTTGGTGTGGGGCACTCTATCAATTTCGTGACCTTCAATTTGTACAGTAAGTGAATGGCCACTTGTAGTACTAGCCAGTCTCTGCCGTGAGCCTATTAACATTAATTCCGTTTTGGCAATATTCAGGCTGAGCTTATTTACATTGAGCCATTCATGAAGGTTAGCTAGTACTGCCTGTAGCTAATACCGCTTAATACAGGTTGACCGCTTAATACAGGACCTCTAATATAAAAGAACAAATTCTCCTATCTTGTCCCGTTACTTTTCTTATAAAAAGTACTGTGGAGATTTTACAGGGTCGTACATAGCGCGGGGGCAGAGGGGGGAAACTCAATTTGTTTCTAACATCACACTGATCACAAGAAAATCGACTAATTGACTGAAAAAATATTCCTTCAATGTGAATTCCAAATGACTATCTTGGAAAATCTTTTGAAGCGAAAGCCAGTACCAATAACCAGTTTTCTTATGAAAATAATGATTTTGTCAGTTGGGCTGCCTATGGTTTAGAATTCGGTGTGTAAATAAAGACTGACAAGCCTACGTCACTTTCTGGCGCGTGTTTTAGCCTTTTTAAATCTAGCTTATACAAGTAGGTTTTTTTTTTAAGGGATAAATTGGTTTTAAAAGCCTGCGCTGCTCGCAAGTATTTGTAGCGGGTTTGGATTTAACCATCATATGTTCATCATCCGACAGGTCATTTTCACCTAATGATTTTTCAGTTTCCTCTTTTGAATTCTCTTCGTTTTGAATATGACCTCTTATTCCGTGTGTTCAACGACGTTGTTTTTATACCACATAGGGCATTTCAGCTGGGTTTGGCTTGGCTCTTTTAAGTGCTTGATAGTTTTAACTGCCTTTCTTGTTGAGATTTGGGTAATGTTAGGACAGGAATTAATCGTTGCTTGTATCGTGCAATGAGCTTCATTCTGTAATTGCTGCAATGCCGGGCCCGGATATTAGTGTTTGTCACAAGAAGTTGTGTTTCTTGGCACGGCTATTTGGTTTTTTAGTTCTCTAGTAATCGTTGTAGCGTGTTATAGAGCTATGCAACGTGTCACAGTAATACTGAAAAGGCTTGAATTGTATTTGAATAACGAGTGTGTTTTTGCAAATGCTTCGCTCCACTGATATAGTGCGTTTGAATTGTGGAGGCTCAGTCAGTTTTCTCCCTTTGTTTGCAGCAGTGCATAGACTGTGCTTTACTGAAAATGAGAGACAATACTTGCTTCAAGCTAAACAAGATGTTAACTCCATAAAAAGACCGTAAACGTCTTAGAGGCAACTTTTTGTGTATTAAATTAAGCGGTCACCCTCGGCCGGGGAATGGCTAAGTGACCGCTTAATACAGGTTGTACAAAATACAGGTCAGAACACGGTGAAAATGTCATTTTACATTACGTAGTAAACAGCTTATGCATAAAAGCTAACGTAGCTGCTACTAAAAATAGTTCGCGGGAAAAAATACAGGGAAATGTATGGAAAGTTCAAAACACGACTGGACGCTTTCCGTCACTGTTGCATCCCTCCAATTTTTTTCTTAAAATCCTTTTTCTAGTGCCAAAAGTTTCCAATTCATGAATTTTTCAGAAGCAATGTTTTATGGAAATTATTTGACATCGGATTTCCATACAAACACTGTTATTTCAAACCTGTTATTTTTCAGAAGCGATGTTTTATGAAAATTATTTGACATCGGATTTCCATACAAACACTGTTATTTCAAACCTGTTATTTTTCAGAAGCGATGTTTTATGAAAATTATTTGACATCGGATTTCCATACAAACACTGTTATTTCAAACCTGTTATTTTTCAGAAGCGATGTTTTATGAAAATTATTTGACATCGGATTTCCATACGAACACTCTCATTTCAAACCTGTTATTTTTCAGAAGCGATGTTTTATGAAAATTATTTGACATCGGATTTCCATACAAACACTGTTATTTCAAACCTGTTATTTTTCAGAAGCGATGTTTTATGAAAATTATTTGACATCGGATTTCCATACAAACACTGTTATTTCAAACCTGTTATTTTTCAGAAGCGATGTTTTATGAAAATTATTTGACATCGGATTTCCATACAAACACTGTTATTTCAAACCTGTTATTTTTCAGAAGCGATGTTTTATGAAAATTATTTGACATCGGATTTCCATACGAACACTGTCATTTCAAACCTGTTATTTTTCAGAAGCGATGTTTTATGAAAATTATTTGACATCGGATTTCCATACAAACACTGTTATTTCAAACCTGTTATTTTTCAGAAGCGATATTTTATGAAAATTATTTGACATCGGATTTCCATACGAACACTGTTATTTCAAACCTGTTATTTTTCAGAAGCGATGTTTTATGAAAATTATTTGACATCGGATTTCCATACAAACACTGTTATTTCAAGCCTGTTTGCCTACCCGTCAAAATGGCGTCGAAAACCGTGATAAGGCCTATTCCAGAAAGTAACTAAAGGTGGATTTCCACTGTCGCGTAAATTTTACGTGCGTACAGAAGTGAATTTAGCTGGTTTTTTCGTACGTAAATAGAATAAGAAGCGATGTATGAGCAAGAAGTTGAGTGCTGTTCAACTTCTTAAAGGTGGATTTCAACTGTCGCGTAAATTTTACGTGCGTACAGACGTGCATTGAGCTGGCTTTACGTACGCAAATAAAATAAGAAGCGATGTATCAGTCGCGTGCGTAAACGTAAAAAGTTGAATGCTGTTCAACTTTTTACATTTACGCACGCCGCTCATACATCGCGTCTTATTTTATTTACGTACGTAAAGCCAGCTCAATTCACGTCTGTACGCAGGTAAAATTTACGCGACAGTGGAACTCCACCTTAAGGCATTCGCAGAAAGTCTGATTGTGTTGATTAGCTAGGTAAACTTACGGTATTTAACTGAAAGCAAGTTTTCTCACAAAGAAGTGCGAAAATAACAACATAAGTTAAGCGATGGTTCTTGAAACGAACAACTTCACAGCTAGAATAATCAATGACATCGCTAATTCGAAAATATTTCGTTCTCGATCTAAAGCAAACACGACAGTGAAATTAAAAGAAACAACATAAAATAAAACATGATTGTTCAAGACTTACTGAGACCTTTAAGTTGTTTTCCTGTCAGGTCCATTCGCTCCCCAGCAAAGTCACAACTGATACCGTTCTGTCGATCGCCTGAATCGCTGATCCACTGACCGCGCGCTTATTTCTCTTCCCAAAGAAGGCCTGAAAGTCAATATAATCATCCTGTTTTTAATGTGATCATCATGTTACATGTTGTCGCCGAAACGTCATGTTTTAATCTCGCTACTTTTTATTCTGAAATAATACAACAGTCCTGACAAAAGAAACCTCTGACACCGCAGGTCTCTTATGCCAGCGGAGATGGTCTTGTGCTCAGTCCGACAAAGAGGGAGAGGAAAGCCGGCCCCTAGACCTTATTTTGGCAGACCCCTTTCGGCTAGCGCTCACATCTGACTCTCTAACATTGAGTTGCATCTACATATAACATGAACAGCTGTCTTCCAAGTGGTACGTCTTGAGGTACATGCTAAAACTCACAAAATGAATAGAGAAATACCTCGTTGTTTATTTCAACAAAATGATCAGGCAATGATCAAAAGTATGAAAAGCTAGAGGGAAAAACGCACTTGTGATTAGTTCACGGTCAAGCGCATGCGCGAGCAGACCGGCTCAAAAATAAATTGTACGGGTCGACACTAAATTCGATGCGACTTTGTGGTGGAACAATCTGTTGAAATCGCGTCCGAATTGGGATCATCCACTCTTCGTTCTTCACTTTTTATAATCTTTGTTTCCTGTTGTAAATATAAGTTCGATTTTTGTAAGGTTAAAAGTGTTTTAGCATCCGAAAACGACATTTTTGTTGATAGCGCGGCCGACCGGCGACGGGACGTTCTGTGGACTCTCTGGAAGCACAGAAGTTAAGCGGACAGAGTGGAGTGGATGTAGAAATCCTGTGCAGTTAACAAGATACGTTCACCAAACGTGGAAAATTGGTAAAGGGATAAGTTTGTTTAAAATAGACAACGATTTCGCGGCACATCTGCTTTCGCTGGAAATGGCAAAGGTCACAAACTGGCTTTGGATGAACTCGCGAGGATTTTCTTGATTTCAATCGTACTGTTTGTTCATATGGAATTCAACTGTCAAAAACGGAGAATTCGACGGACAAACAGCATCAAACATCAGTGTTTTACTTTGGATGGAAAAAATTGAGCAACAGTGAGACGCGAAGCGAATAAATATGAGATCAAATGTGCGAGTTAGTTGTAGTCTATTAGCGGGCTCGAATAGCGGGCAGTAGAAAAAAATCCAAAAGATTTGCGGCAAACTACAAAATCTATTGTAAGGTATTCATTTATCTATACAATTATGGTCATTGCGAATGGCAAACGCAGTTTTGATTTGCCACTATGGCAGAGTTTTCTCAAATGCATTCCAGCATCTCGGAAGGACGCTCAGTGTTGTTACTAAACAGTCGCATCGCTTCTTGAAGCTTGCGGATTTCTCGTTCTTCGCCTTCTCGCTGGTCTAATAAAATCAGGTCATCGAGTGTACACACTATATAGTAAGTTTATCACTGAATGCTGATGAAATACTGGATTTAGGGAGCTTCTCGGCTTTTCGAACTGCGCGTAATAAAAAAAGGTCGATGCCGCGAGATATCGACATTGTACTAAAATAAAACCGTATACGTTTGCATAAGTTCTTGCATTTCTTGAATGTCCAAGCGGCGCTGCAAAAATCCCCATGTGTTTTACATGGACAGCCCTTTTTTTTTCTTTCTGAAACGTGACCAAAACACTGGCCGGTCATGTCAGTTTTATTTTTATGCCAGCAAGTTATACTGAAGACTTGCCCGCCGCCAAAAACAATCGGCTTGACAGCGCTTACGTTATCGCTCGCACATGCGCCGAACCGTGAAACTCTCCCTTTAACGACAAGAGAATCTTTTCATTATTTTAATTTTGTTTTATAAAAGAAAAACGCTCAATGTATGATTGTGATTGTTCATTCTACCCAAGGCTTGGCATCCGTACAGATCGACGTTGTAGTTCAGTTTTTCATCTCAGTTAACCCTTTAACCTCTAATATCAAAGAACAAATTCTCCCATCTTGTCCCGTTACTTTACTTATAAAAGTACTGTGGAGAAGTTATTAAAATACAGTCGAACCTGTATTAAGCGGTCACCCTCGGGGAATGGCTAAGTGACCGCTTACATACATACATACATACATACATACATACATACATACATACATACATACATACATACATACATACATACATACATACATACATAAACTTTATTTAGACACGGTAAAAACATCAGTTACATGCACGACAAAAATTAAAACTGATTTACATGTTTACCGTGTGGGAGTACGAGGAGGACTACTAGCGATCTATCTCATTTCTAAAATTAGTAAAAGATCTAATGGCTCTGACGTTAGATGGAAGGCTGTTCCACAAATGTGCTCCACTGTAGCAGAAACTACGTTTCAAAAAATCGGTACGAGGCTTAGGCAGAGCCAATTTGCTGTCACTATTTCTAAGTCCATAGTCCGTGCTGAAGGGCTTAAGGTACTCCGAAGACTGATCATTTAAAGTTTTAAACATGATTTTCAATTTTTGCTTCTTCATTCTGGTACAGAGATTATCCCCGGTCCCAGCTTACCGCGTAGGGCGGTGGCGCTAGAATAGTAATCTGACTTTGTTATGACCCGAATGGCGCGAGTTTGTAGTTTTTGTAATTTGTCAGCTAATTCGTTGCTGAGACCGTCCCACACAGGACAGCAATAATCAAAATATGGTTCAATAAGGGCTCTGAACGGCCTCAGTTTTTTAAGTGCACCTATGCCAGAGGAGATAATCTTGGCAGTCTTATTAACATGTTTGGACCACGAAAGATTTTGATCGATGTAAAGTCCTAAGGATTTGGTGTGGGGCACTCTATCAATTTCGTGACCTTCAATTTGTACAGTAAGTGAATGGCCACTTGTAGTACTAGCCAGTCTCTGCCGTGAGCCTATTAACATTAATTCCGTTTTGGCAATATTCAGGCTGAGCTTATTTACATTGAGCCATTCATGAAGGTTAGCTAGTACTGCCTGTAGCTAATACCGCTTAATACAGGTTGACCGCTTAATACAGGACCTCTAATATAAAAGAACAAATTCTCCTATCTTGTCCCGTTACTTTTCTTATAAAAAGTACTGTGGAGATTTTACAGGGTCGTACATAGCGCGGGGGCAGAGGGGGGAAACTCAATTTGTTTCTAACATCACACTGATCACAAGAAAATCGACTAATTGACTGAAAAAATATTCCTTCAATGTGAATTCCAAATGACTATCTTGGAAAATCTTTTGAAGCGAAAGCCAGTACCAATAACCAGTTTTCTTATGAAAATAATGATTTTGTCAGTTGGGCTGCCTATGGTTTAGAATTCGGTGTGTAAATAAAGACTGACAAGCCTACGTCACTTTCTGGCGCGTGTTTTAGCCTTTTTAAATCTAGCTTATACAAGTAGGTTTTTTTTTTAAGGGATAAATTGGTTTTAAAAGCCTGCGCTGCTCGCAAGTATTTGTAGCGGGTTTGGATTTAACCATCATATGTTCATCATCCGACAGGTCATTTTCACCTAATGATTTTTCAGTTTCCTCTTTTGAATTCTCTTCGTTTTGAATATGACCTCTTATTCCGTGTGTTCAACGACGTTGTTTTTATACCACATAGGGCATTTCAGCTGGGTTTGGCTTGGCTCTTTTAAGTGCTTGATAGTTTTAACTGCCTTTCTTGTTGAGATTTGGGTAATGTTAGGACAGGAATTAATCATTGCTTGTATCGTGCAATGAGCTTCATTCTGTAATTGCTGCAATGCCGGGCCCGGATATTAGTGTTTGTCACAAGAAGTTGTGTTTCTTGGCACGGCTATTTGGTTTTTTAGTTCTCTAGTAATCGTTGTAGCGTGTTATAGAGCTATGCAACGTGTCACAGTAATACTGAAAAGGCTTGAATTGTATTTGAATAACGAGTGTGTTTTTGCAAATGCTTCGCTCCACTGATATAGTGCGTTTGAATTGTGGAGGCTCAGTCAGTTTTCTCCATTTGTTTGCAGCAGTGCATAGACTGTGCTTTACTGAAAATGAGAGACAATACTTGCTTCAAGCTAAACAAGATGTTAACTCCATAAAAAGACCGTAAACGTCTTAGAGGCAACTTTTTGTGTATTAAATTAAGCGGTCACCCTCGGCCGGGGAATGGCTAAGTGACCGCTTAATACAGGTTGTACAAAATACAGGTCAGAACACGGTGAAAATGTCATTTTACATTACGTAGTAAACAGCTTATGCATAAAAGCTAACGTAGCTGCTACTAAAAATAGTTCGCGGGAAAAAATACAGGGAAATCTATGGAAAGTTCAAAACACGACTGGACGCTTTCCGTCACTGTTGCATGCCTCCAATTTTTTTCTTAAAATCCTTTTTCTAGTGCCAAAAGTTTCCAATTCATGAATTTTTCAGAAGCAATGTTTTATGGAAATTATTTGACATCGGATTTCCATACAAACACTGTTATTTCAAACCTGTTATTTTTCAGAAGCGATGTTTTATGAAAATTATTTGACATCGGATTTCCATACAAACACTGTTATTTCAAACCTGTTATTTTTCAGAAGCGATGTTTTATGAAAATTATTTGACATCGGATTTCCATACAAACACTGTTATTTCAAACCTGTTATTTTTCAGAAGCGATGTTTTATGAAAATTATTTGACATCGGATTTCCATACGAACACTGTCATTTCAAACCTGTTATTTTTCAGAAGCGATGTTTTATGAAAATTATTTGACATCGGATTTCCATACAAACACTGTTATTTCAAACCTGTTATTTTTCAGAAGCGATATTTTATGAAAATTATTTGACATCGGATTTCCATACGAACACTGTTATTTCAAACCTGTTATTTTTCAGAAGCGATGTTTTATGAAAATTATTTGACATCGGATTTCCATACAAACACTGTTATTTCAAGCCTGTTTGCCTACCCGTCAAAATGGCGTCGAAAACCGTGATAAGGCCTATTCCAGAAAGTAACTAAAGGTGGATTTCCACTGTCGCGTAAATTTTACGTGCGTACAGAAGTGAATTTAGCTGGTTTTTTCGTACGTAAATAGAATAAGAAGCGATGTATGAGCAAGAAGTTGAGTGCTGTTCAACTTCTTAAAGGTGGATTTCAACTGTCGCGTAAATTTTACGTGCGTACAGACGTGCATTGAGCTGGCTTTACGTACGCAAATAAAATAAGAAGCGATGTATCAGTCGCGTGCGTAAACGTAAAAAGTTGAATGCTGTTCAACTTTTTACATTTACGCACGCCGCTCATACATCGCGTCTTATTTTATTTACGTACGTAAAGCCAGCTCAATTCACGTCTGTACGCAGGTAAAATTTACGCGACAGTGGAACTCCACCTTAAGGCATTCGCAGAAAGTCTGATTGTGTTGATTAGCTAGGTAAACTTACGGTATTTAACTGAAAGCAAGTTTTCTCACAAAGAAGTGCGAAAATAACAACATAAGTTAAGCGATGGTTCTTGAAACGAACAACTTCACAGCTAGAATAATCAATGACATCGCTAATTCGAAAATATTTCGTTCTCGATCTAAAGCAAACACGACAGTGAAATTAAAAGAAACAACATAAAATAAAACATGATTGTTCAAGACTTACTGAGACCTTTAAGTTGTTTTCCTGTCAGGTCCATTCGCTCCCCAGCAAAGTCACAACTGATACCGTTCTGTCGATCGCCTGAATCGCTGATCCACTGACCGCGCGCTTATTTCTCTTCCCAAAGAAGGCCTGAAAGTCAATATAATCATCCTGTTTTTAATGTGATCATCATGTTACATGTTGTCGCCGAAACGTCATGTTTTAATCTCGCTACTTTTTATTCTGAAATAATACAACAGTCCTGACAAAAGAAACCTCTGACACCGCAGGTCTCTTATGCCAGCGGAGATGGTCTTGTGCTCAGTCCGACAAAGAGGGAGAGGAAAGCCGGCCCCTAGACCTTATTTTTTTTTTTTTTTTTTTTGATAAAAGTTTATTTACACAGTGAGCCAAAGGGCCCACTGATAAAAAGATCAACTGTTACAAGCAAGTACAAGTAAACTGAGAAAAAGAAAACTAAGCCCTAATGACAATACTTATTACAAGTGTTACAATGCGTTCTAAACTTAAGCAAGCACTAAAACAAACAAAGGGAAAAAAACGCGAAAAATATACAAAACACATATATATAGAAAAGCGCGAAAAATATGCAAAAAACAGTCATACAGCAAAAATGGCGCAAACAAAATACAAAACACACAAAAAGAGCGGGAAAAATGCTAATGACTAAGCGAAAGCAGATTACGTAACTAAATTAGAAAGCTAAATAACTACGAGAGGTAAAGTACAAAATTATATCCCAAAAAGATTACAAATTTGAAATACTATATAGAAAAAAGTCAAAGATGAGAAATGCTATTTACAAGCAGAGAAAAAACAATATTGTTCACAACCACAAGTAAATTCAAAAACTACAACAAAACAACTAATTACAATACAAGCGAAAGAGGCCCCGGGAGACATGGCCACAGCCAAGCCTCTCCCGCCCTAAAAAACACATATATACACTATATACAATAGTCAAGACCCAGTACAACCAATGAAGACGACCAGGTCAAGAAAAAAGAAAAATAGAAATAGAACAGGAAACAGGAAACGACCCAGTACAACCAATTAAGGCGACCGGGTCGAAAAAAACAAAAATATAAATAAAATTAAAACAGAAAAGAAATCTTGTCATCCGTGCCAACTTGACAAAGAACATCATTAACTGACCAGAAATACCTCACATGATCAATAGGCTCACCGCGAATTCGAAGTTGAATATCCTTAATAATTGTGTCAACAATAGCACGCGGAGGAAGGTAAGAATTCCTAAAAGTCGCCGAATTACGAGCATGCCAAACATGAAACAAGATGGTAGCAACGAGATAACGAAATAAAGATAAAGAAGGAGAAGACTGTAAAGGAGAAAAAGGAAAAAGTACAGAGGAAAAGGACAAGGAAAAAGGGGACCCCAAAAGGCGGGAAAGAAAGGGGGCGAAAAAATCCCACACCTTTCTAACCCGGGGGCAATCAACAAAACAATGTTGCATTGTCTCAACGCGAGAACATGAAGCACACCTGTCGGAGTCGATAACACCCCAACACTTTAGTGTATATCGAACCCGAACAGCACAGTGAATAATCAACCAAATCAGATCATTCTTTTTATTCTCAATAATCTTTAGTCGAGATTTACGCCACACCGAAGCCCACCGGTTGATGGGGCGACCGACAACGGATCCCCAAAAACCAGCTGCAGAAGACCTAGGCGCGGCATCGGGAAAAACAACCAAAAGTAAATAAAGATTCTTACACGAAAAAACGTCGGGCAATGCACCATGTTTATCAAAGATTTGCTGGAAAAGAGAAATACAAGACCGATAAAAGTGAGAAGGTGTAGAAGAAACAGGAACAAGATTAGAAAGAAAACTAAATCGCGTGTCAAGTTTTTGCAGACGATTCCCGAGAAAATAACGAGCAAGAAAATGCCACTTTTGACTGCCAAAATCATCACGTAAACTAGAAAAATTAGACAAACGAAGAGCAGCACATTTGGCTCGAAAATCGACAACGTTGAGGCCGCCGCCACGAAGCGGCGCGCAACAACGCTGACGACTAACATTTTCCGTTTTCCCTGGCCACACAAAAGACCAGACAATTTTATCATATGAATCAACAACCCACTGTGGGGGAATGATGATCTTGGCAGTGTGCCAAAAGCGGCTAGCGCCCAAGGCATTGATGATCATTGCACGACCTAAAAATGAGAGCTCTCTCTGTTTCCAAAGATTAACCACATTTTGTAACTTATCCAGCTTAGATTTCCAATTGTCAGACTCGACAGAAACAAGACCATTCGAAAAATAAACCCCCAAAATTTTCATTTTAAACACCCAAGTGAGACCGAAGGGGGAGGCACCATTAGTTCGCCACCTACCAAGCCACATAGCCTCGGACTTGGTAGTGTTGAGCTTGGCACCCGACCCCTTCTCGTAGACATTAACAACACGCAAGAGATGACAGAGAGAACGCTCACTTTTCACAAAATTCGTGGCATCATCTGCGTACTGGGAAACTTTAAATTGAAGGCCCCCGGCTCCAGGGAGCTGGAAACCTTCAATTTGTTTACATCTCCGAATCTGAGTTGACAAAACTTCCGAAACCAATACGTAAAGGAGGGGGGACAGGGGACAACCCTGACGAACACCCCTCCCGAGAAAAACAGGCATAGAAAGATTCCCATTACAAATTATGCGAGAAAAGACATCATTGTAGAAAAGAGCAACCCAATTACAAAAAGAAGGACCGAAACCGAATTTAGCTAAAGTTCTCATTAAAAATTCATGATCGACGCGATCAAAAGCTTTTTCCTGATCGAGAGTGACAAGAATACCGGGTTCGTCAGTTTTGTCAATCATGTCCAAAGTATCACGAATTAATTGCAGATTCGAAAATATACTACGACCCACTACGCCACACGTCTGATCCCGGTGAACGATGGAATTCATTACCGGTTTCAGACGTTCAGTAATCGCTGTTGAAGCCAGTTTGTAATCCGTATTCAAAAGCGATATGGGGCGCCAATTTTTCGGCAATCGTCTATCGTCCTTCTTGTACAGCAAGCGCAAGAGACTCTCGCGCTGGCTATACGTAAGAACACCCAGGCGATATCTCTCGTTCAGAACCAGAACGAGAAAATCACCCAGGTCATCCCAAAAAGACAAATAGAACTCGGTGGGCAAGCCGTCAGAGCCAGGCGATTTGCCGGTCTGAAGGCTCTTCAAAGCGGAGAAAAGCTCGTCTTTAGTAAATAAGCCCTCACAACTAGCACGCTCAATATCATTCAAAGAAAATTCCAAACTATCGATCAAATCGGTTTGGATCTGCATATCAATAGAATTATCTTTGGCATACAGATCACGATAAAAATTCACAAAAACCCGCTCAATATCAGCCTGGGAAGTTTTTTCGCTACCATCAGTATCAACAACAGAATCAAACGAGTTTTTCTCCGCACGCTGTTGTTCGAGGCGAAAGAAATAGCGCGTGGGCTTTTCTCCCTCCTCGATCCACTTGGCACGCGATCGAATTTTAGCGCCCTCCGCCTCACGAGAAATAAGAGACGAAAGAGCGCTTTCAACATCTCGCAATTCGGAAACGACAGAATTATCACCAGCATGGAAGGCATTTTTAGCACGAATTAAACGCTTAGTTAAAAAATTCCGCTCACGATTTAAAGACTGACGCTTACGTGTGCAGTAATTAATGCAAGCGGAACGAATGACAAGTTTCAGATCATCCCACCAAGCCCCCAGAGACTCAAAGTCGGCAATAACACTCTTTTGGCGATCAACAACAGAAGAAATTTCACGCTTGAACTCAGGATCAGCCAAAAGAGTGGTATTTAATCTCCAAACACCATCTCGCTTATTTGAAAAGCCGTCAAAAGAAAAATCGAGAACTACAAAATCGTGGTCGGAAAAGACACACGGTAAAACCTTGTTTGAACGGACAAATTTAAACAATGAACGAGACACCAAAAAACGATCAATACGAGTAGCTAGCGAGTAATCAGAATTAGACCAAGTAAAAGAAACACCGCGCGGATTCAATTTGCGCCAAACATCGATTAAACAAAAATCGGACAAAAAGGCACTAAGGCACTTTTTGTCCGGCAGCAAAGTATTAGCAGAATAACGATCTAATTTGTTATCAATACAATTAAAGTCACCAGCAATAACGCGAGAATCATTAGAAATAAAATAATCATGTAAACACTCAAAAAAGGTTTTACGCTCAGAGACAGTGTTTGGAGCATAGATGTTAACAACATTAAGACTAATAGGCCCTAGTAGCACCAATGCACTTAAAACTCGCCCGTTAGAATCAAACAAAAAACGAGAGATATGGCCCGAAAATTTGGGAGAGACAAATAAAGCTACTCCAGCAGATTTGCCTCTCCCAAAGGACCAGAAACATTGTCCAGGCCAAGAATGCGAAATTTCATCCGCAAGACGTTTAGTAGACACATGCGTTTCTTGCAGTAAAAATAAATCATAATCTAGGCGCTCAAGTTCGCGCAAAACAGTGAATCGCTTAGCAGGGGTGCCAAGACCCCTAACATTTAAAGATAAAACTTTTAACGACATTGGTGCTGCTAGCGCCTAGAATGCCGCCTAGGCCTAACCTTTATAAAATCGTAATCGGACTCATCTTCCTCTGAAGTTTCATGGTCGCGATGATGATGGTGGTGGCGCCGGCTAGAGCGATCGCGCTCACCCTCGCGGGAGTAATCGCGGTCGCGGTGGCGATCACGATCCCGTTCACGATCACGCGTACGCTCACGTTCACGGTCCCGATCACGCCCCGCGCCGCGCTCCCGCGAGTGATCACGTTCACGCTCCGCCTTCTCATTAGAAACATGTTTCTTCTTGTTCTCGGATGGAGGTGGCTCACTGGCAGCTTTCTTAATAGGTTTCCTCGGAGGCTGCTTGACAGAGTCCTTAGACTTCGAATCACTGGTTTGCTGTTGCTTCGCAGAAGGCTGAGCAGAGCCAGACCCCGCCGCCCTGGCAGCCTTAATGGCCTCCGCTTGCTCCGGAGAGCGAGCGACCACATTAGCATACGAGGGCGACGCGGCCGGCTGCGACATGATCTCCGGTTCATCTTCCAACAAAGGCTGACCAGGTTGAGTAACCACGTTGGCGCTGAACAATAGAAAGGGACAGGCTGAGATGCTATGTTCCTGGGAAAGGCAAATCGAGCAAAGGCGTGGTGATGTGCAATCTTCCTGGCGATGCCCCGGCGCCTCACAATTAAAACACCTCACAGACGAACATTTCGCTGCAACATGGCCAGTATCGCCGCAACGGCGACACATCTTAGGCTGGCTTGGATACCAAATACGTAGCAGTTCACCGGCAACGAAAATGGTCGGGGGTATTGCGAGATTTAGCCGCATTCTTGCAGTACGCACCCCGTTGTAAATGTTGTCGGCAACCATATCACGCCTAAACGAGAAAACCTTGCCATAATGCGAAAGACGACCAATTAGGGCAGTGTCCGGTAACTCAGTCGGAGCTTCATAGATTTTAATGATTTGAATCCGGTTCTCACAGTCACCGAGAAAAACCGTGCAGCCAGATATCTTGACCGAAGGTACGCCAAGAGCGGCGTTTTTCGCGTCAGGAGATCTAAAGCTGACGACCCACGTGTTGTTGGAAGCGCGTCGCTGGATTGATAAAATTTCGTCGACATCAATGCCGGCCGCGTCGAAACCAACGATGATATCCTGGCTGGAACAAACCGTGTCCACAGAGAAAACGACGGACAACTCTTTGCGAAGCCTTATCCGATCAGTCTCCTTAAAATTCCACGTAAATTTTGGGGCAGATTCATATCTTGCCCCACTATTGAATAAATCACTGAGAACCTTCGGCACGCTCGGTTGTTTCTCATGAATTTCAGCTGTTGGCTCGTGCGGCACGTCACAATCACCCCACTCCAAAGGTGACGGAGAAAACAATATGGGCGTGTCAGTTGGCTCATCAGGCATCTCTCCAGGGGACTCCTCATCAACAGCTTTACGAGAACTATTTCCATCGGCCGTTTTGTTCTTTTTGTTTGCCATGCTGACGCGGCAACAAAACACAAATCGGGACCAATCGTATCTAAGCCAAAAGGCCCGAGAAAGAATGAGACCCTTTCGGCTAGCGGTCACATCTGACTCTCTAACATTGAGTTGCATCTACATATAACATGAACAGCTGTCTTCCAAGTGGTACGTCTTGAGGTACATGCTAAAACTCACAAAACGAATAGAGAAATACCTCGTTGTTTATTTCAACAAAATGATCAGGCAATGATCAAAAGTATGAAAAGCTAGAGGGAAAAACGCACTTGTGATTAGTTCACGGTCAAGCGCATGCGCGAGCAGACCGGCTCAAAAATAAATTGTACGGGTCGACACTAAATTCGATGCGACCTTGTGGTGGAACAATCTGTTGAAATCGCGTCCGAATTTGGATCATCCACTTTTCGTTCTTCACTTTTTATAATCTTTGTTTCCTGTTGTAAATATAAGTTCGATTTTTGTAAGGTTAAAAGTGTTTTAGCATCCGAAAACGACATTTTTGTTGATAGCGCGGCCGACCGGCGACGGGACGTTCTGTGGACTCTCCGGAAGCACAGAAGTTAAGCGGACAGAGTGGAGTGGATGTAGAAATCCTGTGCAGTTAACAAGATACGTCCACCAAACGTGGAAAATTGGTAAAGGGATAAGTCTGTTTAAAATAGACAACGATTTCGCGGCACATCTGCTTTCGCTGGAAATGGCAAAGGTCACCAACTGGCTTTGGATGAACTCGCGAGGATTTTCTTGATTTCAATCGTACTGTTTGTTCATATGGAATTCAACTGTCAAAAACGGAGAATTCGACGGACAAACAGCATCAAACATCAGTGTTTTACTTTGGATGGAAAAAATTGAGCAACAGTGAGACGCGAAGCGAATAAATATGAGATCAAATGTGCGAGTTAGTTGTAGTCTATTAGCGGGCTCGAATAGCGGGCAGTAGAAAAAAATCCAAAAGATTTGCGGCAAACTACAAAATCTATTGTAAGGTATTCATTTATCTATACAATTATGGTCATTGCGAGTGGCAAACGCAGTTTTGATTTGCCACTATGGCAGAGTTTTCTCAAATGCATTCCAGCATCTCTGAAGGACGCTCAGCGTTGTTACTAAACAGTCGCACCGCTTCTTGAAGCTTGCGGATTTCTCGTTTTTCGCCTTCTCGCTGGTCTAATAAAATCAGGTTATCGAGTGTACACACTATATAGTAAGTTTATCACTGAATGCTGATGAAATACTGGATTTAGGGAGCTTCTCGGATTTTCGAACCGCGCGTAATAAAAAAAGGTCAATGCCGCGAGATATCGACATTGTACTAAAATAAAACCGTATACGTTTGCATAAGTTCTTGCATTTCTTGAATGTCCAAGCGGCGCTGCAAAAATCCCCATGTGTTTTACATGGACAGCCTTTTTTTTTTCTTTCTGAAACGTGACCAAAACACTGGTCGGTCATGTCAGTTTTATTTTTATGCCAGCAAGTTATACTGAAGACTTGCCCGCCGCCAAAAACAATTGGCTTGACAGCGCTTACGTTATCGCTCGCACATGCGCCGAACCGTGAAACTCTCCCTTTAACGACAAGAGAATCTTTTCATTATTTTAATTTTGTTTTATAAAAGAAAAACGCTCAATGTATGATTGTGATTGTTCATTCTACCCCAAGGCTTGGCATCCGTACAGATCGACGTTGTAGTTCAGTTTTTCATCTCAGTTAACCCTTTAACCTCTAATATCAAAGAACAAATTCTCCCATCTTGTCCCGTTACTTTTCTTATAAAAGTACTGTGGAGAAGTTATTAAAATACAGTCGAACCTGTATTAAGCGGTCACCCTCGGGGAATGGCTAAGTGACCGCTTACATACAAACATACATACATACATACATAAACTTTATCTAGACACGGTAAAAACATCAGTTACATGCACGACAAAAATTAAACCTGATTTACATGTTTGCCGTGTGGGAGTACGAGGAGGACTATTGGCGATCTATCTCATTTCTAAAATTAGTAAAAGATCTAATGGCTCTGACGTTAGATGGAAGGCTGTTCCACAAATGTGCTCCACTGTAGCAGAAACTACGTTTCAAAAAATCGGTACGAGGCTTAGGCAGAGCCAATTTGCTGTCACTATTTCTAAGTCCATAGTCCGTGCTGAAGGGCTTAAGGTACTCCAAAGACTGATCATTTAAAGTTTTAAACATGATTTTCAATTTTTGCTTCTTCATTCTGGTACAGAGATTATCCCCGGTCCCAGCTTACCGCGTAGGGCGGTGGCGCTAGAATAGTAATCTGACTTTGTTATGACCCGAATGGCGCGAGTTTGTAGTTTTTGTAATTTGTCAGCTAATTCGTTGCTGAGACCGTCCCACACAGGACAGCAATAATCAAAATATGGTTCAATAAGGGCTCTATATAGTAATATTGCTGTATCGTCGCAAATGAACGGCCTCAGTTTTTTAAGTGCACCTATGCCAGAGGAGATAATCTTGGCAGTCTTATTAACATGTTTGGACCACGAAAGATTTTGATCGATGTAAAGTCCTAAGGATTTGGTGTGGGGCACTCTATCAATTTCGTGACCTTCAATTTGTACAGTAAGTGAATGGCCACTTGTAGTACTAGCCAGTCTCTGCCGTGAGCCTATTAACATTAATTCCGTTTTGGCAATATTCAGGCTGAGCTTATTTACATTGAGCCATTCATGAAGGTTAGCTAGTACTGCCTGTAGCTAATACCGCTTAATACAGGTTGACCGCTTAATACAGGACCTCTAATATAAAAGAACAAATTCTCCTATCTTGTCCCGTTACTTTTCTTATAAAAAGTACTGTGGAGATTTTACAGGGTCGTTCATAGCGCGGGGGCAGAGGGGGGAAACTCAATTTGTTTCTAACATCACACTGATCACAAGAAAATCGACTAATTGACTGAAAAAATATTCCTTCAATGTGAATTCCAAATGACTATTTTGGAAAATCTTTTGAAGCGAAAGCCAGTACCAATAACCAGTTTTCTTATGAAAATAATGATTTTGTCAGTTGGGCTGCCTATGGTTTAGAATTCGGTGTGTAAATAAAGACTGACAAGCCTACGTCACTTTCTGGCGCGTGTTTTAGCCTTTTTAAATCTAGCTTATACAAGTAGGTTTTTTTTTTTAAGGGATCAATTGGTTTTAAAAGCCTGCGCTGCTCGCAAGTATTTGTAGCGGGTTTGGATTTAACCATCATATGTTCATCATCCGACAGGTCATTTTCACCTAATGATTTTTCAGTTTCCTCTTTTGAATTCTCTTCGTTTTGAATATGACCTCTTATTCCGTGTGTTGAACGACGTTGTTTTTATACCACATAGGGCATTTCAGCTGGGTTTGGCTTGGCTCTTTTAAGTGCTTGATAGTTTTAACTGCCTTTCTTGTTGAGATTTGGGTAATGTTAGGACAGGAATTAATCATTGCTTGTATCGTGCAATGAGCTTCATTCTGTAATTGCTGCAATGCCGGGCCCGGATATTAGTGTTTGTCACAAGAAGTTGTGTTTCTTGGCACGGCTATTTGGTTTAATTTTTAGTTCTCTAGTAATCGTTGTAGCGTGTTATAGAGCTATGCAACGTGTCACAGTAATACTGAAAAGGCTTGAATTGTATTTAAATAACGAGTGTGTTTTTGCAAATGCTTCGCTCCACTGATATAGTGCGTTTGAATTGTGGAGGCTCAGTCAGTTTTCTCCCTTTGTTTGCAGCAGTGCATAGACTGTGTTTTAAAATGAGAGACAATATTTGCTTCAAGCTAAACAAGATGTTAACTCCATAAAAAGACCGTAAACGTCTTAGAGGCAACTTTTTGTGTATTAAGCGATCACCCTCGGCCGGGGAATGGCTAAGTGACCGCTTAATACAGGTTGTACAAAATACAGGTCAGAACACGGTGAAAATGTCATTTTACATTACGTAGTAAACAGCTTATGCATAAAAGCTAACGTAGCTGCTACTAAAAATAGTTCGCGGGAAAAAATACAGGGAAATCTATGGAAAGTTCAAAACACGACTGGACGCTTTCCGTCACTGTTGCATGCCTCCAATTTTTTTCTTAAAATCCTTTTTCTAGTGCCAAAAGTTTCCAATTCATGAATTTTTCAGAAGCGATGTTTTATTTGACATCGGATTTCCATACAAACACTGTTATTTCAAACCTGTTATTTTTCAGAAGCGATGTTTTATGAAAATTATTTGACATCGGATTTCCATACAAACACTGTTATTTCAAACCTGTTATTTTTCAGAAGCGATGTTTTATGAAAATTATTTGACATCGGATTTCCATACAAACACTGTTATTTCAAACCTGTTATTTTTCAGAAGCGATGTTTTATGAAAATTATTTGACATCGGATTTCCATACAAACACTGTTATTTCAAACCTGTTATTTTTCAGAAGCGATGTTTTATGAAAATTATTTGACATCGGATTTCCATACAAACACTGTTATTTCAAACCTGTTATTTTTCAGAAGCGATGTTTTATGAAAATTATTTGACATCGGATTTCCATACAAACACTGTTATTTCAAACCTGTTATTTTTCAGAAGCGATGTTTTATGAAAATTATTTGACATAGGATTTCCATACAAACACTGTTATTTCAAACCTGTTATTTTTCAGAAGCGATGTTTTATGAAAATTATTTGACATCGGATTTCCATACAAACACTGTTATTTCAAACCTGTTATTTTTCAGAAGCGATGTTTTATGAAAATTATTTGACATCGGTTTTCCATACAAACACTGTTATTTCAAACCTGTTATTTTTCAGAAGCGATGTTTTATGAAAATTATTTGACATCGGATTTCCATACAAACACTGTTATTTCAAACCTGTTATTTTTCAGAAGCGATGTTTTATGAAAATTATTTGACATCGGTTTTCCATACAAACACTGTTATTTCAAACCTGTTATTTTTCAGAAGCGATGTTTTATGAAAATTATTTGACATCGGTTTTCCATACAAACACTGTTATTTCAAACCTGTTATTTTTCAGAAGCGATGTTTTATGAAAATTATTTGCGGATTTCTATACAAACACTGTTATTTCAAACCTGTTATTTTTCAGAAGCGATGTTTTATGAAAATTATTTGACATCGGTTTTCCATACAAACACTGTTATTTCAAACCTGTTATTTTTCAGAAGCGATGTTTTATGAAAATTATTTGACATCAAATTTCCATACAAACACTGTTATTTCAAACCTGTTATTTTTCAGAAGCGATGTTTTATGAAAATTATTTGACATCGGATTTCCATACGAACACTGTTATTTCAAACCTGTTATTTTTCGGAAGCGATGTTTTATGAAAATTATTTGACATCGGATTTCCATAGAAACAGTGTTATTTCAAGCCTGTTTGCCTACCCGTCAAAATGGCGTCGAAAACCGTGATAAGGCCTATTCCAGAAAGTAACTAAAGGTGGATTTCCACTGTCGCGTAAATTTTACGTGCGTACAGACGTGCATTGAGCTGGCTTTACGTACGTAAATAAAATAAGAAGCGATGTATCAGTCGCGTGCGTAAACGTAAAAAGTTGAATGCTGTTCAACTTTTTACATTTACGCACGCCGCTCATACATCGCGTCTTATTTTATTTACGTACGTAAAGCCAGCTCAATTCACGTCTGTACGCAGGTAAAATTTACGCGACAGTGGAACTCCACCTTAAGGCATTCGCAGAAAGTCTGATTGTGTTGATTAGCTAGGTAAACTTACGGTATTTAACTGAAAGCAAGTTTTCTCACAAAGAAGTGCGACAACATAAGTTAAGCCGGCGATGGTTCTTGAAACGAACAACTTCACAGCTAGAATAATCAATGACATCGCTAATTCGAAAATATTTCGTTCTCGATCTAAAGCAAACACGACAGTGAAATTAAAAGAAACAACATAAAATAAAACATGATTGTTCAAGACTTACTGAGACCTTTAAGTTGTTTTCCTGTCAGGTCCATTCGCTCCCCAGCAAAGTCACAACTGATACCGTTCTGTCGATCGCCTGAATCGCTGATCCACTGACCGCGCGCTTATTTCTCTTCCCAAAGAAGGCCTGAAAGTCAATATAATCATCCTGTTAATGTGATCATCATGTTACATGTTGTCGCCGAAACGTCATGTTTTAATCTTGCTACTTTTTATTCTGAAATAATACAACAGTCCTGACAAAAGAAACCTCTGACACCGCAGGTCTCTTATGCCAGCGGAGATGGTCTTGTGCTCAGTCCGACAAAGAGGGAGAGGAAAGCCGGCCCCTAGACCTTATTTTGGCAGACCCCTTTCGGCTAGCGCTCACATCTGACTCTCTAACATTGAGTTGCATCTACATATAACATGAACAGCTGTCTTCCAAGTGGTACGTCTTGAGGTACATGCTAAAACTCACAAAACGAATAGAGAAATACCTCGTTGTTTATTTCAACAAAATGATCAGGCAATGATCAAAAGTATGAAAAGCTAGAGGGAAAAACGCACTTGTGATTAGTTCACGGTCAAGCGCATGCGCGAGCAGACCGGCTCAAAAATAAATTGTACGGGTCGACACTAAATTCGATGCGACCTTGTGGTGGAACAATCTGTTGAAATCGCGTCCGAATTTGGATCATCCACTTTTCGTTCTTCACTTTTTATAATCTTTGTTTCCTGTTGTAAATATAAGTTCGATTTTTGTAAGGTTAAAAGTGTTTTAGCATCCGAAAACGACATTTTTGTTGATAGCGCGGCCGACCGGCGACGGGACGTTCTGTGGACTCTCCGGAAGCACAGAAGTTAAGCGGACAGAGTGGAGTGGATGTAGAAATCCTGTGCAGTTAACAAGATACGTCCACCAAACGTGGAAAATTGGTAAAGGGATAAGTCTGTTTAAAATAGACAACGATTTCGCGGCACATCTGCTTTCGCTGGAAATGGCAAAGGTCACCAACTGGCTTTGGATGAACTCGCGAGGATTTTCTTGATTTCAATCGTACTGTTTGTTCATATGGAATTCAACTGTCAAAAACGGAGAATTCGACGGACAAACAGCATCAAACATCAGTGTTTTACTTTGGATGGAAAAAATTGAGCAACAGTGAGACGCGAAGCGAATAAATATGAGATCAAATGTGCGAGTTAGTTGTAGTCTATTAGCGGGCTCGAATAGCGGGCAGTAGAAAAAAATCCAAAAGATTTGCGGCAAACTACAAAATCTATTGTAAGGTATTCATTTATCTATACAATTATGGTCATTGCGAGTGGCAAACGCAGTTTTGATTTGCCACTATGGCAGAGTTTTCTCAAATGCATTCCAGCATCTCTGAAGGACGCTCAGCGTTGTTACTAAACAGTCGCACCGCTTCTTGAAGCTTGCGGATTTCTCGTTTTTCGCCTTCTCGCTGGTCTAATAAAATCAGGTTATCGAGTGTACACACTATATAGTAAGTTTATCACTGAATGCTGATGAAATACTGGATTTAGGGAGCTTCTCGGATTTTCGAACCGCGCGTAATAAAAAAAGGTCAATGCCGCGAGATATCGACATTGTACTAAAATAAAACCGTATACGTTTGCATAAGTTCTTGCATTTCTTGAATGTCCAAGCGGCGCTGCAAAAATCCCCATGTGTTTTACATGGACAGCCTTTTTTTTTTCTTTCTGAAACGTGACCAAAACACTGGTCGGTCATGTCAGTTTTATTTTTATGCCAGCAAGTTATACTGAAGACTTGCCCGCCGCCAAAAACAATTGGCTTGACAGCGCTTACGTTATCGCTCGCACATGCGCCGAACCGTGAAACTCTCCCTTTAACGACAAGAGAATCTTTTCATTATTTTAATTTTGTTTTATAAAAGAAAAACGCTCAATGTATGATTGTGATTGTTCATTCTACCCCAAGGCTTGGCATCCGTACAGATCGACGTTGTAGTTCAGTTTTTCATCTCAGTTAACCCTTTAACCTCTAATATCAAAGAACAAATTCTCCCATCTTGTCCCGTTACTTTTCTTATAAAAGTACTGTGGAGAAGTTATTAAAATACAGTCGAACCTGTATTAAGCGGTCACCCTCGGGGAATGGCTAAGTGACCGCTTACATACAAACATACATACATACATACATAAACTTTATCTAGACACGGTAAAAACATCAGTTACATGCACGACAAAAATTAAACCTGATTTACATGTTTGCCGTGTGGGAGTACGAGGAGGACTATTGGCGATCTATCTCATTTCTAAAATTAGTAAAAGATCTAATGGCTCTGACGTTAGATGGAAGGCTGTTCCACAAATGTGCTCCACTGTAGCAGAAACTACGTTTCAAAAAATCGGTACGAGGCTTAGGCAGAGCCAATTTGCTGTCACTATTTCTAAGTCCATAGTCCGTGCTGAAGGGCTTAAGGTACTCCGAAGACTGATCATTTAAAGTTTTAAACATGATTTTCAATTTTTGCTTCTTCATTCTGGTACAGAGATTATCCCCGGTCCCAGCTTACCGCGTAGGGCGGTGGCGCTAGAATAGTAATCTGACTTTGTTATGACCCGAATGGCGCGAGTTTGTAGTTTTTGTAATTTGTCAGCTAATTCGTTGCTGAGACCGTCCCACACAGGACAGCAATAATCAAAATATGGTTCAATAAGGGCTCTATATAGTAATATTGCTGTATCGTCGCAAATGAACGGCCTCAGTTTTTTAAGTGCACCTATGCCAGAGGAGATAATCTTGGCAGTCTTATTAACATGTTTGGACCACGAAAGATTTTGATCGATGTAAAGTCCTAAGGATTTGGTGTGGGGCACTCTATCAATTTCGTGACCTTCAATTTGTACAGTAAGTGAATGGCCACTTGTAGTACTAGCCAGTCTCTGCCGTGAGCCTATTAACATTAATTCCGTTTTGGCAATATTCAGGCTGAGCTTATTTACATTGAGCCATTCATGAAGGTTAGCTAGTACTGCCTGTAGCTAATACCGCTTAATACAGGTTGACCGCTTAATACAGGACCTCTAATATAAAAGAACAAATTCTCCTATCTTGTCCCGTTACTTTTCTTATAAAAAGTACTGTGGAGATTTTACAGGGTCGTTCATAGCGCGGGGGCAGAGGGGGGAAACTCAATTTGTTTCTAACATCACACTGATCACAAGAAAATCGACTAATTGACTGAAAAAATATTCCTTCAATGTGAATTCCAAATGACTATTTTGGAAAATCTTTTGAAGCGAAAGCCAGTACCAATAACCAGTTTTCTTATGAAAATAATGATTTTGTCAGTTGGGCTGCCTATGGTTTAGAATTCGGTGTGTAAATAAAGACTGACAAGCCTACGTCACTTTCTGGCGCGTGTTTTAGCCTTTTTAAATCTAGCTTATACAAGTAGGTTTTTTTTTTTAAGGGATCAATTGGTTTTAAAAGCCTGCGCTGCTCGCAAGTATTTGTAGCGGGTTTGGATTTAACCATCATATGTTCATCATCCGACAGGTCATTTTCACCTAATGATTTTTCAGTTTCCTCTTTTGAATTCTCTTCGTTTTGAATATGACCTCTTATTCCGTGTGTTCAACGACGTTGTTTTTATACCACATAGGGCATTTCAGCTGGGTTTGGCTTGGCTCTTTTAAGTGCTTGATAGTTTTAACTGCCTTTCTTGTTGAGATTTGGGTAATGTTAGGACAGGAATTAATCATTGCTTGTATCGTGCAATGAGCTTCATTCTGTAATTGCTGCAATGCCGGGCCCGGATATTAGTGTTTGTCACAAGAAGTTGTGTTTCTTGGCACGGCTATTTGGTTTAATTTTTAGTTCTCTAGTAATCGTTGTAGCGTGTTATAGAGCTATGCAACGTGTCACAGTAATACTGAAAAGGCTTGAATTGTATTTAAATAACGAGTGTGTTTTTGCAAATGCTTCGCTCCACTGATATAGTGCGTTTGAATTGTGGAGGCTCAGTCAGTTTTCTCCCTTTGTTTGCAGCAGTGCATAGACTGTGTTTTAAAATGAGAGACAATATTTGCTTCAAGCTAAACAAGATGTTAACTCCATAAAAAGACCGTAAACGTCTTAGAGGCAACTTTTTGTGTATTAAGCGATCACCCTCGGCCGGGGAATGGCTAAGTGACCGCTTAATACAGGTTGTACAAAATACAGGTCAGAACACGGTGAAAATGTCATTTTACATTACGTAGTAAACAGCTTATGCATAAAAGCTAACGTAGCTGCTACTAAAAATAGTTCGCGGGAAAAAATACAGGGAAATCTATGGAAAGTTCAAAACACGACTGGACGCTTTCCGTCACTGTTGCATGCCTCCAATTTTTTTCTTAAAATCCTTTTTCTAGTGCCAAAAGTTTCCAATTCATGAATTTTTCAGAAGCGATGTTTTATTTGACATCGGATTTCCATACAAACACTGTTATTTCAAACCTGTTATTTTTCAGAAGCGATGTTTTATGAAAATTATTTGACATCGGATTTCCATACAAACACTGTTATTTCAAACCTGTTATTTTTCAGAAGCGATGTTTTATGAAAATTATTTGACATCGGATTTCCATACAAACACTGTTATTTCAAACCTGTTATTTTTCAGAAGCGATGTTTTATGAAAATTATTTGACATCAAATTTCCATACAAACACTGTTATTTCAAACCTGTTATTTTTCAGAAGCGATGTTTTATGAAAATTATTTGACATCGGATTCCCATACAAACACTGTTATTTCAAACCTGTTATTTTTCAGAAGCGATGTTTTATGAAAAATATTTGACATCGGATTTCCATACAAACACTGTTATTTCAAACCTGTTATTTTTCAGAAGCGATGTTTTATGAAAATTATTTGACATCGGATTTCTATACAAACACTGTTATTTCAAACCTGTTATTTTTCAGAAGCGATGTTTTATGAAAATTATTTGACATCAAATTTCCATACAAACACTGTTATTTCAAACCTGTTATTTTTCAGAAGCGATGTTTTATGAAAATTATTTGACATCGGATTTCCATACAAACACTGTTATTTCAAACCTGTTATTTTTCAGAAGCGATGTTTTATGAAAATTATTTGACATCGGATTTCCATACAAACACTGTTATTTCAAACCTGTTATTTTTCAGAAGCGATGTTTTATGAAAATTATTTGACATAGGATTTCCATACAAACACTGTTATTTCAAACCTGTTATTTTTCAGAAGCGATGTTTTATGAAAATTATTTGACATCGGATTTCCATACAAACACTGTTATTTCAAACCTGTTATTTTTCAGAAGCGATGTTTTATGAAAATTATTTGACATCGGTTTTCCATACAAACACTGTTATTTCAAACCTGTTATTTTTCAGAAGCGATGTTTTATGAAAATTATTTGACATCGGATTTCCATACAAACACTGTTATTTCAAACCTGTTATTTTTCAGAAGCGATGTTTTATGAAAATTATTTGACATCGGTTTTCCATACAAACACTGTTATTTCAAACCTGTTATTTTTCAGAAGCGATGTTTTATGAAAATTATTTGACATCGGTTTTCCATACAAACACTGTTATTTCAAACCTGTTATTTTTCAGAAGCGATGTTTTATGAAAATTATTTGACATCGGATTTCTATACAAACACTGTTATTTCAAACCTGTTATTTTTCAGAAGCGATGTTTTATGAAAATTATTTGACATCGGTTTTCCATACAAACACTGTTATTTAAAACCTGTTATTTTTCAGAAGCGATGTTTTATGAAAATTATTTGACATCAAATTTCCATACAAACACTGTTATTTCAAACCTGTTATTTTTCAGAAGCGGTGTTTTATGAAAATTATTTGACATCGGATTTCCATACGAACACTGTTATTTCAAACCTGTTATTTTTCGGAAGCGATGTTTTATGAAAATTATTTGACATCGGATTTCCATAGAAACACTGTTATTTCAAGCCTGTTTGCCTACCCGTCAAAATGGCGTCGAAAACCGTGATAAGGCCTATTCCAGAAAGTAACTAAAGGTGGATTTCCACTGTCGCGTAAATTTTACGTGCGTACAGACGTGCATTGAGCTGGCTTTACGTACGTAAATAAAATAAGAAGCGATGTATCAGTCGCGTGCGTAAACGTAAAAAGTTGAATGCTGTTCAACTTTTTACATTTACGCACGCCGCTCATACATCGCGTCTTATTTTATTTACGTACGTAAAGCCAGCTCAATTCACGTCTGTACGCAGGTAAAATTTACGCGACAGTGGAACTCCACCTTAAGGCATTCGCAGAAAGTCTGATTGTGTTGATTAGCTAGGTAAACTTACGGTATTTAACTGAAAGCAAGTTTTCTCACAAAGAAGTGCGACAACATAAGTTAAGCCGGCGATGGTTCTTGAAACGAACAACTTCACAGCTAGAATAATCAATGACATCGCTAATTCGAAAATATTTCGTTCTCGATCTAAAGCAAACACGACAGTGAAATTAAAAGAAACAACATAAAATAAAACATGATTGTCCAAGACTTACTGAGACCTTTAAGTTGTTTTCCTGTCAGGTCCATTCGCTCCCCAGCAAAGTCACAACTGATACCGTTCTGTCGATCGCCTGAATCGCTGATCCACTGACCGCGCGCTTATTTCTCTTCCCAAAGAAGGCCTGAAAGTCAATATAATCATCCTGTTAATGTGATCATCATGTTACATGTTGTCGCCGAAACGTCATGTTTTAATCTTGCTACTTTTTATTCTGAAATAATACAACAGTCCTGACAAAAGAAACCTCTGACACCGCAGGTCTCTTATGCCAGCGGAGATGGTCTTGTGCTCAGTCCGACAAAGAGGGAGAGGAAAGCCGGCCCCTAGACCTTATTTTGGCAGACCCCTTTCGGCTAGCGCTCACATCTGACTCTCTAACATTGAGTTGCATCTACATATAACATGAACAGCTGTCTTCCAAGTGGTACGTCTTGAGGTACATGCTAAAACTCACAAAACGAATAGAGAAATACCTCGTTGTTTATTTCAACAAAATGATCAGGCAATGATCAAAAGTATGAAAAGCTAGAGGGAAAAACGCACTTGTGATTAGTTCACGGTCAAGCGCATGCGCGAGCAGACCGGCTCAAAAATAAATTGTACGGGTCGACACTAAATTCGATGCGACCTTGTGGTGGAACAATCTGTTGAAATCGCGTCCGAATTTGAATCATCCACTTTTCGTTCTTCACTTTTTATAATCTTTGTTTCCTGTTGTAAATATAAGTTCGATTTTTGTAAGGTTAAAAGTGTTTTAGCATCCGAAAACGACATTTTTGTTGATAGCGCGGCCGACCGGCGACGGGACGTTCTGTGGACTCTCCGGAAGCACAGAAGTTAAGCGGACAGAGTGGAGTGGATGTAGAAATCCTGTGCAGTTAACAAGATACGTCCACCAAACGTGGAAAATTGGTAAAGGGATAAGTCTGTTTAAAATAGACAACGATTTCGCGGCACATCTGCTTTCGCTGGAAATGGCAAAGGTCACCAACTGGCTTTGGATGAACTCGCGAGGATTTTCTTGATTTCAATCGTACTGTTTGTTCATATGGAATTCAACTGTCAAAAACGGAGAATTCGACGGACAAACAGCATCAAACATCAGTGTTTTACTTTGGATGGAAAAAATTGAGCAACAGTGAGACGCGAAGCGAATAAATATGAGATCAAATGTGCGAGTTAGTTGTAGTCTATTAGCGGGCTCGAATAGCGGGCAGTAGAAAAAAATCCAAAAGATTTGCGGCAAACTACAAAATCTATTGTAAGGTATTCATTTATCTATACAATTATGGTCATTGCGAGTGGCAAACGCAGTTTTGATTTGCCACTATGGCAGAGTTTTCTCAAATGCATTCCAGCATCTCTGAAGGACGCTCAGCGTTGTTACTAAACAGTCGCACCGCTTCTTGAAGCTTGCGGATTTCTCGTTTTTCGCCTTCTCGCTGGTCTAATAAAATCAGGTTATCGAGTGTACACACTATATAGTAAGTTTATCACTGAATGCTGATGAAATACTGGATTTAGGGAGCTTCTCGGATTTTCGAACCGCGCGTAATAAAAAAAGGTCAATGCCGCGAGATATCGACATTGTACTAAAATAAAACCGTATACGTTTGCATAACTTCTTGCATTTCTTGAATGTCCAAGCGGCGCTGCAAAAATCCCCATGTGTTTTACATGGACAGCCTTTTTTTTTTCTTTCTGAAACGTGACCAAAACACTGGTCGGTCATGTCAGTTTTATTTTTATGCCAGCAAGTTATACTGAAGACTTGCCCGCCGCCAAAAACAATTGGCTTGACAGCGCTTACGTTATCGCTCGCACATGCGCCGAACCGTGAAACTCTCCCTTTAACGACAAGAGAATCTTTTCATTATTTTAATTTTGTTTTATAAAAGAAAAACGCTCAATGTATGATTGTGATTGTTCATTCTACCCCAAGGCTTGGCATCCGTACAGATCGACGTTGTAGTTCAGTTTTTCATCTCAGTTAACCCTTTAACCTCTAATATCAAAGAACAAATTCTCCCATCTTGTCCCGTTACTTTTCTTATAAAAGTACTGTGGAGAAGTTATTAAAATACAGTCGAACCTGTATTAAGCGGTCACCCTCGGGGAATGGCTAAGTGACCGCTTACATACAAACATACATACATACATACATAAACTTTATCTAGACACGGTAAAAACATCAGTTACATGCACGACAAAAATTAAACCTGATTTACATGTTTGCCGTGTGGGAGTACGAGGAGGACTATTGGCGATCTATCTCATTTCTAAAATTAGTAAAAGATCTAATGGCTCTGACGTTAGATGGAAGGCTGTTCCACAAATGTGCTCCACTGTAGCAGAAACTACGTTTCAAAAAATCGGTACGAGGCTTAGGCAGAGCCAATTTGCTGTCACTATTTCTAAGTCCATAGTCCGTGCTGAAGGGCTTAAGGTACTCCGAAGACTGATCATTTAAAGTTTTAAACATGATTTTCAATTTTTGCTTCTTCATTCTGGTACAGAGATTATCCCCGGTCCCAGCTTACCGCGTAGGGCGGTGGCGCTAGAATAGTAATCTGACTTTGTTATGACCCGAATGGCGCGAGTTTGTAGTTTTTGTAATTTGTCAGCTAATTCGTTGCTGAGACCGTCCCACACAGGACAGCAATAATCAAAATATGGTTCAATAAGGGCTCTATATAGTAATATTGCTGTATCGTCGCAAATGAACGGCCTCAGTTTTTTAAGTGCACCTATGCCAGAGGAGATAATCTTGGCAGTCTTATTAACATGTTTGGACCACGAAAGATTTTGATCGATGTAAAGTCCTAAGGATTTGGTGTGGGGCACTCTATCAATTTCGTGACCTTCAATTTGTACAGTAAGTGAATGGCCACTTGTAGTACTAGCCAGTCTCTGCCGTGAGCCTATTAACATTAATTCCGTTTTGGCAATATTCAGGCTGAGCTTATTTACATTGAGCCATTCATGAAGGTTAGCTAGTACTGCCTGTAGCTAATACCGCTTAATACAGGTTGACCGCTTAATACAGGACCTCTAATATAAAAGAACAAATTCTCCTATCTTGTCCCGTTACTTTTCTTATAAAAAGTACTGTGGAGATTTTACAGGGTCGTTCATAGCGCGGGGGCAGAGGGGGGAAACTCAATTTGTTTCTAACATCACACTGATCACAAGAAAATCGACTAATTGACTGAAAAAATATTCCTTCAATGTGAATTCCAAATGACTATTTTGGAAAATCTTTTGAAGCGAAAGCCAGTACCAATAACCAGTTTTCTTATGAAAATAATGATTTTGTCAGTTGGGCTGCCTATGGTTTAGAATTCGGTGTGTAAATAAAGACTGACAAGCCTACGTCACTTTCTGGCGCGTGTTTTAGCCTTTTTAAATCTAGCTTATACAAGTAGGTTTTTTTTTTTAAGGGATCAATTGGTTTTAAAAGCCTGCGCTGCTCGCAAGTATTTGTAGCGGGTTTGGATTTAACCATCATATGTTCATCATCCGACAGGTCATTTTCACCTAATGATTTTTCAGTTTCCTCTTTTGAATTCTCTTCGTTTTGAATATGACCTCTTATTCCGTGTGTTGAACGACGTTGTTTTTATACCACATAGGGCATTTCAGCTGGGTTTGGCTTGGCTCTTTTAAGTGCTTGATAGTTTTAACTGCCTTTCTTGTTGAGATTTGGGTAATGTTAGGACAGGAATTAATCATTGCTTGTATCGTGCAATGAGCTTCATTCTGTAATTGCTGCAATGCCGGGCCCGGATATTAGTGTTTGTCACAAGAAGTTGTGTTTCTTGGCACGGCTATTTGGTTTAATTTTTAGTTCTCTAGTAATCGTTGTAGCGTGTTATAGAGCTATGCAACGTGTCACAGTAATACTGAAAAGGCTTGAATTGTATTTAAATAACGAGTGTGTTTTTGCAAATGCTTCGCTCCACTGATATAGTGCGTTTGAATTGTGGAGGCTCAGTCAGTTTTCTCCCTTTGTTTGCAGCAGTGCATAGACTGTGTTTTAAAATGAGAGACAATATTTGCTTCAAGCTAAACAAGATGTTAACTCCATAAAAAGACCGTAAACGTCTTAGAGGCAACTTTTTGTGTATTAAGCGATCACCCTCGGCCGGGGAATGGCTAAGTGACCGCTTAATACAGGTTGTACAAAATACAGGTCAGAACACGGTGAAAATGTCATTTTACATTACGTAGTAAACAGCTTATGCATAAAAGCTAACGTAGCTGCTACTAAAAATAGTTCGCGGGAAAAAATACAGGGAAATCTATGGAAAGTTCAAAACACGACTGGACGCTTTCCGTCACTGTTGCATGCCTCCAATTTTTTTCTTAAAATCCTTTTTCTAGTGCCAAAAGTTTCCAATTCATGAATTTTTCAGAAGCGATGTTTTATTTGACATCGGATTTCCATACAAACACTGTTATTTCAAACCTGTTATTTTTCAGAAGCGATGTTTTATGAAAATTATTTGACATCGGATTTCCATACAAACACTGTTATTTCAAACCTGTTATTTTTCAGAAGCGATGTTTTATGAAAATTATTTGACATCGGATTTCCATACAAACACTGTTATTTCAAACCTGTTATTTTTCAGAAGCGATGTTTTATGAAAATTATTTGACATCAAATTTCCATACAAACACTGTTATTTCAAACCTGTTATTTTTCAGAAGCGATGTTTTATGAAAATTATTTGACATCGGATTTCCATACAAACACTGTTATTTCAAACCTGTTATTTTTCAGAAGCGATGTTTTATGAAAATTATTTGACATCGGATTTCCATACAAACACTGTTATTTCAAACCTGTTATTTTTCAGAAGCGATGTTTTATGAAAATTATTTGACATAGGATTTCCATACAAACACTGTTATTTCAAACCTGTTATTTTTCAGAAGCGATGTTTTATGAAAATTATTTGACATCGGATTTCCATACAAACACTGTTATTTCAAACCTGTTATTTTTCAGAAGCGATGTTTTATGAAAATTATTTGACATCGGTTTTCCATACAAACACTGTTATTTCAAACCTGTTATTTTTCAGAAGCGATGTTTTATGAAAATTATTTGACATCGGATTTCCATACAAACACTGTTATTTCAAACCTGTTATTTTTCAGAAGCGATGTTTTATGAAAATTATTTGACATCGGTTTTCCATACAAACACTGTTATTTCAAACCTGTTATTTTTCAGAAGCGATGTTTTATGAAAATTATTTGACATCGGTTTTCCATACAAACACTGTTATTTCAAACCTGTTATTTTTCAGAAGCGATGTTTTATGAAAATTATTTGACATCGGATTTCTATACAAACACTGTTATTTCAAACCTGTTATTTTTCAGAAGCGATGTTTTATGAAAATTATTTGACATCGGTTTTCCATACAAACACTGTTATTTCAAACCTGTTATTTTTCAGAAGCGATGTTTTATGAAAATTATTTGACATCAAATTTCCATACAAACACTGTTATTTCAAACCTGTTATTTTTCAGAAGCGATGTTTTATGAAAATTATTTGACATCGGATTTCCATACGAACACTGTTATTTCAAACCTGTTATTTTTCGGAAGCGATGTTTTATGAAAATTATTTGACATCGGATTTCCATAGAAACAGTGTTATTTCAAGCCTGTTTGCCTACCCGTCAAAATGGCGTCGAAAACCGTGATAAGGCCTATTCCAGAAAGTAACTAAAGGTGGATTTCCACTGTCGCGTAAATTTTACGTGCGTACAGACGTGCATTGAGCTGGCTTTACGTACGTAAATAAAATAAGAAGCGATGTATCAGTCGCGTGCGTAAACGTAAAAAGTTGAATGCTGTTCAACTTTTTACATTTACGCACGCCGCTCATACATCGCGTCTTATTTTATTTACGTACGTAAAGCCAGCTCAATTCACGTCTGTACGCAGGTAAAATTTACGCGACAGTGGAACTCCACCTTAAGGCATTCGCAGAAAGTCTGATTGTGTTGATTAGCTAGGTAAACTTACGGTATTTAACTGAAAGCAAGTTTTCTCACAAAGAAGTGCGACAACATAAGTTAAGCCGGCGATGGTTCTTGAAACGAACAACTTCACAGCTAGAATAATCAATGACATCGCTAATTCGAAAATATTTCGTTCTCGATCTAAAGCAAACACGACAGTGAAATTAAAAGAAACAACATAAAATAAAACATGATTGTTCAAGACTTACTGAGACCTTTAAGTTGTTTTCCTGTCAGGTCCATTCGCTCCCCAGCAAAGTCACAACTGATACCGTTCTGTCGATCGCCTGAATCGCTGATCCACTGACCGCGCGCTTATTTCTCTTCCCAAAGAAGGCCTGAAAGTCAATATAATCATCCTGTTAATGTGATCATCATGTTACATGTTGTCGCCGAAACGTCATGTTTTAATCTTGCTACTTTTTATTCTGAAATAATACAACAGTCCTGACAAAAGAAACCTCTGACACCGCAGGTCTCTTATGCCAGCGGAGATGGTCTTGTGCTCAGTCCGACAAAGAGGGAGAGGAAAGCCGGCCCCTAGACCTTATTTTGGCAGACCCCTTTCGGCTAGCGCTCACATCTGACTCTCTAACATTGAGTTGCATCTACATATAACATGAACAGCTGTCTTCCAAGTGGTACGTCTTGAGGTACATGCTAAAACTCACAAAACGAATAGAGAAATACCTCGTTGTTTATTTCAACAAAATGATCAGGCAATGATCAAAAGTATGAAAAGCTAGAGGGAAAAACGCACTTGTGATTAGTTCACGGTCAAGCGCATGCGCGAGCAGACCGGCTCAAAAATAAATTGTACGGGTCGACACTAAATTCGATGCGACCTTGTGGTGGAACAATCTGTTGAAATCGCGTCCGAATTTGGATCATCCACTTTTCGTTCTTCACTTTTTATAATCTTTGTTTCCTGTTGTAAATATAAGTTCGATTTTTGTAAGGTTAAAAGTGTTTTAGCATCCGAAAACGACATTTTTGTTGATAGCGCGGCCGACCGGCGACGGGACGTTCTGTGGACTCTCCGGAAGCACAGAAGTTAAGCGGACAGAGTGGAGTGGATGTAGAAATCCTGTGCAGTTAACAAGATACGTCCACCAAACGTGGAAAATTGGTAAAGGGATAAGTCTGTTTAAAATAGACAACGATTTCGCGGCACATCTGCTTTCGCTGGAAATGGCAAAGGTCACCAACTGGCTTTGGATGAACTCGCGAGGATTTTCTTGATTTCAATCGTACTGTTTGTTCATATGGAATTCAACTGTCAAAAACGGAGAATTCGACGGACAAACAGCATCAAACATCAGTGTTTTACTTTGGATGGAAAAAATTGAGCAACAGTGAGACGCGAAGCGAATAAATATGAGATCAAATGTGCGAGTTAGTTGTAGTCTATTAGCGGGCTCGAATAGCGGGCAGTAGAAAAAAATCCAAAAGATTTGCGGCAAACTACAAAATCTATTGTAAGGTATTCATTTATCTATACAATTATGGTCATTGCGAGTGGCAAACGCAGTTTTGATTTGCCACTATGGCAGAGTTTTCTCAAATGCATTCCAGCATCTCTGAAGGACGCTCAGCGTTGTTACTAAACAGTCGCACCGCTTCTTGAAGCTTGCGGATTTCTCGTTTTTCGCCTTCTCGCTGGTCTAATAAAATCAGGTTATCGAGTGTACACACTATATAGTAAGTTTATCACTGAATGCTGATGAAATACTGGATTTAGGGAGCTTCTCGGATTTTCGAACCGCGCGTAATAAAAAAAGGTCAATGCCGCGAGATATCGACATTGTACTAAAATAAAACCGTATACGTTTGCATAACTTCTTGCATTTCTTGAATGTCCAAGCGGCGCTGCAAAAATCCCCATGTGTTTTACATGGACAGCCTTTTTTTTTTCTTTCTGAAACGTGACCAAAACACTGGTCGGTCATGTCAGTTTTATTTTTATGCCAGCAAGTTATACTGAAGACTTGCCCGCCGCCAAAAACAATTGGCTTGACAGCGCTTACGTTATCGCTCGCACATGCGCCGAACCGTGAAACTCTCCCTTTAACGACAAGAGAATCTTTTCATTATTTTAATTTTGTTTTATAAAAGAAAAACGCTCAATGTATGATTGTGATTGTTCATTCTACCCCAAGGCTTGGCATCCGTACAGATCGACGTTGTAGTTCAGTTTTTCATCTCAGTTAACCCTTTAACCTCTAATATCAAAGAACAAATTCTCCCATCTTGTCCCGTTACTTTTCTTATAAAAGTACTGTGGAGAAGTTATTAAAATACAGTCGAACCTGTATTAAGCGGTCACCCTCGGGGAATGGCTAAGTGACCGCTTACATACAAACATACATACATACATACATAAACTTTATCTAGACACGGTAAAAACATCAGTTACATGCACGACAAAAATTAAACCTGATTTACATGTTTGCCGTGTGGGAGTACGAGGAGGACTATTGGCGATCTATCTCATTTCTAAAATTAGTAAAAGATCTAATGGCTCTGACGTTAGATGGAAGGCTGTTCCACAAATGTGCTCCACTGTAGCAGAAACTACGTTTCAAAAAATCGGTACGAGGCTTAGGCAGAGCCAATTTGCTGTCACTATTTCTAAGTCCATAGTCCGTGCTGAAGGGCTTAAGGTACTCCGAAGACTGATCATTTAAAGTTTTAAACATGATTTTCAATTTTTGCTTCTTCATTCTGGTACAGAGATTATCCCCGGTCCCAGCTTACCGCGTAGGGCGGTGGCGCTAGAATAGTAATCTGACTTTGTTATGACCCGAATGGCGCGAGTTTGTAGTTTTTGTAATTTGTCAGCTAATTCGTTGCTGAGACCGTCCCACACAGGACAGCAATAATCAAAATATGGTTCAATAAGGGCTCTATATAGTAATATTGCTGTATCGTCGCAAATGAACGGCCTCAGTTTTTTAAGTGCACCTATGCCAGAGGAGATAATCTTGGCAGTCTTATTAACATGTTTGGACCACGAAAGATTTTGATCGATGTAAAGTCCTAAGGATTTGGTGTGGGGCACTCTATCAATTTCGTGACCTTCAATTTGTACAGTAAGTGAATGGCCACTTGTAGTACTAGCCAGTCTCTGCCGTGAGCCTATTAACATTAATTCCGTTTTGGCAATATTCAGGCTGAGCTTATTTACATTGAGCCATTCATGAAGGTTAGCTAGTACTGCCTGTAGCTAATACCGCTTAATACAGGTTGACCGCTTAATACAGGACCTCTAATATAAAAGAACAAATTCTCCTATCTTGTCCCGTTACTTTTCTTATAAAAAGTACTGTGGAGATTTTACAGGGTCGTTCATAGCGCGGGGGCAGAGGGGGAAAACTCAATTTGTTTCTAACATCACACTGATCACAAGAAAATCGACTAATTGACTGAAAAAATATTCCTTCAATGTGAATTCCAAATGACTATTTTGGAAAATCTTTTGAAGCGAAAGCCAGTACCAATAACCAGTTTTCTTATGAAAATAATGATTTTGTCAGTTGGGCTGCCTATGGTTTAGAATTCGGTGTGTAAATAAAGACTGACAAGCCTACGTCACTTTCTGGCGCGTGTTTTAGCCTTTTTAAATCTAGCTTATACAAGTAGGTTTTTTTTTTTAAGGGATCAATTGGTTTTAAAAGCCTGCGCTGCTCGCAAGTATTTGTAGCGGGTTTGGATTTAACCATCATATGTTCATCATCCGACAGGTCATTTTCACCTAATGATTTTTCAGTTTCCTCTTTTGAATTCTCTTCGTTTTGAATATGACCTCTTATTCCGTGTGTTCAACGACGTTGTTTTTATACCACATAGGGCATTTCAGCTGGGTTTGGCTTGGCTCTTTTAAGTGCTTGATAGTTTTAACTGCCTTTCTTGTTGAGATTTGGGTAATGTTAGGACAGGAATTAATCATTGCTTGTATCGTGCAATGAGCTTCATTCTGTAATTGCTGCAATGCCGGGCCCGGATATTAGTGTTTGTCACAAGAAGTTGTGTTTCTTGGCACGGCTATTTGGTTTAATTTTTAGTTCTCTAGTAATCGTTGTAGCGTGTTATAGAGCTATGCAACGTGTCACAGTAATACTGAAAAGGCTTGAATTGTATTTAAATAACGAGTGTGTTTTTGCAAATGCTTCGCTCCACTGATATAGTGCGTTTGAATTGTGGAGGCTCAGTCAGTTTTCTCCCTTTGTTTGCAGCAGTGCATAGACTGTGTTTTAAAATGAGAGACAATATTTGCTTCAAGCTAAACAAGATGTTAACTCCATAAAAAGACCGTAAACGTCTTAGAGGCAACTTTTTGTGTATTAAGCGATCACCCTCGGCCGGGGAATGGCTAAGTGACCGCTTAATACAGGTTGTACAAAATACAGGTCAGAACACGGTGAAAATGTCATTTTACATTACGTAGTAAACAGCTTATGCATAAAAGCTAACGTAGCTGCTACTAAAAATAGTTCGCGGGAAAAAATACAGGGAAATCTATGGAAAGTTCAAAACACGACTGGACGCTTTCCGTCACTGTTGCATGCCTCCAATTTTTTTCTTAAAATCCTTTTTCTAGTGCCAAAAGTTTCCAATTCATGAATTTTTCAGAAGCGATGTTTTATTTGACATCGGATTTCCATACAAACACTGTTATTTCAAACCTGTTATTTTTCAGAAGCGATGTTTTATGAAAATTATTTGACATCGGATTTCCATACAAACACTGTTATTTCAAACCTGTTATTTTTCAGAAGCGATGTTTTATGAAAATTATTTGACATCGGATTTCCATACAAACACTGTTATTTCAAACCTGTTATTTTTCAGAAGCGATGTTTTATGAAAATTATTTGACATCAAATTTCCATACAAACACTGTTATTTCAAACCTGTTATTTTTCAGAAGCGATGTTTTATGAAAATTATTTGACATCGGATTTCCATACAAACACTGTTATTTCAAACCTGTTATTTTTCAGAAGCGATGTTTTATGAAAATTATTTGACATCGGATTTCCATACAAACACTGTTATTTCAAACCTGTTATTTTTCAGAAGCGATGTTTTATGAAAATTATTTGACATAGGATTTCCATACAAACACTGTTATTTCAAACCTGTTATTTTTCAGAAGCGATGTTTTATGAAAATTATTTGACATCGGATTTCCATACAAACACTGTTATTTCAAACCTGTTATTTTTCAGAAGCGATGTTTTATGAAAATTATTTGACATCGGTTTTCCATACAAACACTGTTATTTCAAACCTGTTATTTTTCAGAAGCGATGTTTTATGAAAATTATTTGACATCGGATTTCCATACAAACACTGTTATTTCAAACCTGTTATTTTTCAGAAGCGATGTTTTATGAAAATTATTTGACATCGGTTTTCCATACAAACACTGTTATTTCAAACCTGTTATTTTTCAGAAGCGATGTTTTATGAAAATTATTTGACATCGGTTTTCCATACAAACACTGTTATTTCAAACCTGTTATTTTTCAGAAGCGATGTTTTATGAAAATTATTTGACATCGGATTTCTATACAAACACTGTTATTTCAAACCTGTTATTTTTCAGAAGCGATGTTTTATGAAAATTATTTGACATCGGTTTTCCATACAAACACTGTTATTTCAAACCTGTTATTTTTCAGAAGCGATGTTTTATGAAAATTATTTGACATCAAATTTCCATACAAACACTGTTATTTCAAACCTGTTATTTTTCAGAAGCGATGTTTTATGAAAATTATTTGACATCGGATTTCCATACGAACACTGTTATTTCAAACCTGTTATTTTTCGGAAGCGATGTTTTATGAAAATTATTTGACATCGGATTTCCATAGAAACACTGTTATTTCAAGCCTGTTTGCCTACCCGTCAAAATGGCGTCGAAAACCGTGATAAGGCCTATTCCAGAAAGTAACTAAAGGTGGATTTCCACTGTCGCGTAAATTTTACGTGCGTACAGACGTGCATTGAGCTGGCTTTACGTACGTAAATAAAATAAGAAGCGATGTATCAGTCGCGTGCGTAAACGTAAAAAGTTGAATGCTGTTCAACTTTTTACATTTACGCACGCCGCTCATACATCGCGTCTTATTTTATTTACGTACGTAAAGCCAGCTCAATTCACGTCTGTACGCAGGTAAAATTTACGCGACAGTGGAACTCCACCTTAAGGCATTCGCAGAAAGTCTGATTGTGTTGATTAGCTAGGTAAACTTACGGTATTTAACTGAAAGCAAGTTTTCTCACAAAGAAGTGCGACAACATAAGTTAAGCCGGCGATGGTTCTTGAAACGAACAACTTCACAGCTAGAATAATCAATGACATCGCTAATTCGAAAATATTTCGTTCTCGATCTAAAGCAAACACGACAGTGAAATTAAAAGAAACAACATAAAATAAAACATGATTGTTCAAGACTTACTGAGACCTTTAAGTTGTTTTCCTGTCAGGTCCATTCGCTCCCCAGCAAAGTCACAACTGATACCGTTCTGTCGATCGCCTGAATCGCTGATCCACTGACCGCGCGCTTATTTCTCTTCCCAAAGAAGGCCTGAAAGTCAATATAATCATCCTGTTAATGTGATCATCATGTTACATGTTGTCGCCGAAACGTCATGTTTTAATCTTGCTACTTTTTATTCTGAAATAATACAACAGTCCTGACAAAAGAAACCTCTGACACCGCAGGTCTCTTATGCCAGCGGAGATGGTCTTGTGCTCAGTCCGACAAAGAGGGAGAGGAAAGCCGGCCCCTAGACCTTATTTTGGCAGACCCCTTTCGGCTAGCGCTCACATCTGACTCTCTAACATTGAGTTGCATCTACATATAACATGAACAGCTGTCTTCCAAGTGGTACGTCTTGAGGTACATGCTAAAACTCACAAAACGAATAGAGAAATACCTCGTTGTTTATTTCAACAAAATGATCAGGCAATGATCAAAAGTATGAAAAGCTAGAGGGAAAAACGCACTTGTGATTAGTTCACGGTCAAGCGCATGCGCGAGCAGACCGGCTCAAAAATAAATTGTACGGGTCGACACTAAATTCGATGCGACCTTGTGGTGGAACAATCTGTTGAAATCGCGTCCGAATTTGGATCATCCACTTTTCGTTCTTCACTTTTTATAATCTTTGTTTCCTGTTGTAAATATAAGTTCGATTTTTGTAAGGTTAAAAGTGTTTTAGCATCCGAAAACGACATTTTTGTTGATAGCGCGGCCGACCGGCGACGGGACGTTCTGTGGACTCTCCGGAAGCACAGAAGTTAAGCGGACAGAGTGGAGTGGATGTAGAAATCCTGTGCAGTTAACAAGATACGTCCACCAAACGTGGAAAATTGGTAAAGGGATAAGTCTGTTTAAAATAGACAACGATTTCGCGGCACATCTGCTTTCGCTGGAAATGGCAAAGGTCACCAACTGGCTTTGGATGAACTCGCGAGGATTTTCTTGATTTCAATCGTACTGTTTGTTCATATGGAATTCAACTGTCAAAAACGGAGAATTCGACGGACAAACAGCATCAAACATCAGTGTTTTACTTTGGATGGAAAAAATTGAGCAACAGTGAGACGCGAAGCGAATAAATATGAGATCAAATGTGCGAGTTAGTTGTAGTCTATTAGCGGGCTCGAATAGCGGGCAGTAGAAAAAAATCCAAAAGATTTGCGGCAAACTACAAAATCTATTGTAAGGTATTCATTTATCTATACAATTATGGTCATTGCGAGTGGCAAACGCAGTTTTGATTTGCCACTATGGCAGAGTTTTCTCAAATGCATTCCAGCATCTCTGAAGGACGCTCAGCGTTGTTACTAAACAGTCGCACCGCTTCTTGAAGCTTGCGGATTTCTCGTTTTTCGCCTTCTCGCTGGTCTAATAAAATCAGGTTATCGAGTGTACACACTATATAGTAAGTTTATCACTGAATGCTGATGAAATACTGGATTTAGGGAGCTTCTCGGATTTTCGAACCGCGCGTAATAAAAAAAGGTCAATGCCGCGAGATATCGACATTGTACTAAAATAAAACCGTATACGTTTGCATAAGTTCTTGCATTTCTTGAATGTCCAAGCGGCGCTGCAAAAATCCCCATGTGTTTTACATGGACAGCCTTTTTTTTTTCTTTCTGAAACGTGACCAAAACACTGGTCGGTCATGTCAGTTTTATTTTTATGCCAGCAAGTTATACTGAAGACTTGCCCGCCGCCAAAAACAATTGGCTTGACAGCGCTTACGTTATCGCTCGCACATGCGCCGAACCGTGAAACTCTCCCTTTAACGACAAGAGAATCTTTTCATTATTTTAATTTTGTTTTATAAAAGAAAAACGCTCAATGTATGATTGTGATTGTTCATTCTACCCCAAGGCTTGGCATCCGTACAGATCGACGTTGTAGTTCAGTTTTTCATCTCAGTTAACCCTTTAACCTCTAATATCAAAGAACAAATTCTCCCATCTTGTCCCGTTACTTTTCTTATAAAAGTACTGTGGAGAAGTTATTAAAATACAGTCGAACCTGTATTAAGCGGTCACCCTCGGGGAATGGCTAAGTGACCGCTTACATACAAACATACATACATACATACATAAACTTTATCTAGACACGGTAAAAACATCAGTTACATGCACGACAAAAATTAAACCTGATTTACATGTTTGCCGTGTGGGAGTACGAGGAGGACTATTGGCGATCTATCTCATTTCTAAAATTAGTAAAAGATCTAATGGCTCTGACGTTAGATGGAAGGCTGTTCCACAAATGTGCTCCACTGTAGCAGAAACTACGTTTCAAAAAATCGGTACGAGGCTTAGGCAGAGCCAATTTGCTGTCACTATTTCTAAGTCCATAGTCCGTGCTGAAGGGCTTAAGGTACTCCGAAGACTGATCATTTAAAGTTTTAAACATGATTTTCAATTTTTGCTTCTTCATTCTGGTACAGAGATTATCCCCGGTCCCAGCTTACCGCGTAGGGCGGTGGCGCTAGAATAGTAATCTGACTTTGTTATGACCCGAATGGCGCGAGTTTGTAGTTTTTGTAATTTGTCAGCTAATTCGTTGCTGAGACCGTCCCACACAGGACAGCAATAATCAAAATATGGTTCAATAAGGGCTCTATATAGTAATATTGCTGTATCGTCGCAAATGAACGGCCTCAGTTTTTTAAGTGCACCTATGCCAGAGGAGATAATCTTGGCAGTCTTATTAACATGTTTGGACCACGAAAGATTTTGATCGATGTAAAGTCCTAAGGATTTGGTGTGGGGCACTCTATCAATTTCGTGACCTTCAATTTGTACAGTAAGTGAATGGCCACTTGTAGTACTAGCCAGTCTCTGCCGTGAGCCTATTAACATTAATTCCGTTTTGGCAATATTCAGGCTGAGCTTATTTACATTGAGCCATTCATGAAGGTTAGCTAGTACTGCCTGTAGCTAATACCGCTTAATACAGGTTGACCGCTTAATACAGGACCTCTAATATAAAAGAACAAATTCTCCTATCTTGTCCCGTTACTTTTCTTATAAAAAGTACTGTGGAGATTTTACAGGGTCGTTCATAGCGCGGGGGCAGAGGGGGGAAACTCAATTTGTTTCTAACATCACACTGATCACAAGAAAATCGACTAATTGACTGAAAAAATATTCCTTCAATGTGAATTCCAAATGACTATTTTGGAAAATCTTTTGAAGCGAAAGCCAGTACCAATAACCAGTTTTCTTATGAAAATAATGATTTTGTCAGTTGGGCTGCCTATGGTTTAGAATTCGGTGTGTAAATAAAGACTGACAAGCCTACGTCACTTTCTGGCGCGTGTTTTAGCCTTTTTAAATCTAGCTTATACAAGTAGGTTTTTTTTTTAAGGGATCAATTGGTTTTAAAAGCCTGCGCTGCTCGCAAGTATTTGTAGCGGGTTTGGATTTAACCATCATATGTTCATCATCCGACAGGTCATTTTCACCTAATGATTTTTCAGTTTCCTCTTTTGAATTCTCTTCGTTTTGAATATGACCTCTTATTCCGTGTGTTGAACGACGTTGTTTTTATACCACATAGGGCATTTCAGCTGGGTTTGGCTTGGCTCTTTTAAGTGCTTGATAGTTTTAACTGCCTTTCTTGTTGAGATTTGGGTAATGTTAGGACAGGAATTAATCATTGCTTGTATCGTGCAATGAGCTTCATTCTGTAATTGCTGCAATGCCGGGCCCGGATATTAGTGTTTGTCACAAGAAGTTGTGTTTCTTGGCACGGCTATTTGGTTTAATTTTTAGTTCTCTAGTAATCGTTGTAGCGTGTTATAGAGCTATGCAACGTGTCACAGTAATACTGAAAAGGCTTGAATTGTATTTAAATAACGAGTGTGTTTTTGCAAATGCTTCGCTCCACTGATATAGTGCGTTTGAATTGTGGAGGCTCAGTCAGTTTTCTCCCTTTGTTTGCAGCAGTGCATAGACTGTGTTTTAAAATGAGAGACAATATTTGCTTCAAGCTAAACAAGATGTTAACTCCATAAAAAGACCGTAAACGTCTTAGAGGCAACTTTTTGTGTATTAAGCGATCACCCTCGGCCGGGGAATGGCTAAGTGACCGCTTAATACAGGTTGTACAAAATACAGGTCAGAACACGGTGAAAATGTCATTTTACATTACGTAGTAAACAGCTTATGCATAAAAGCTAACGTAGCTGCTACTAAAAATAGTTCGCGGGAAAAAATACAGGGAAATCTATGGAAAGTTCAAAACACGACTGGACGCTTTCCGTCACTGTTGCATGCCTCCAATTTTTTTCTTAAAATCCTTTTTCTAGTGCCAAAAGTTTCCAATTCATGAATTTTTCAGAAGCGATGTTTTATTTGACATCGGATTTCCATACAAACACTGTTATTTCAAACCTGTTATTTTTCAGAAGCGATGTTTTATGAAAATTATTTGACATCGGATTTCCATACAAACACTGTTATTTCAAACCTGTTATTTTTCAGAAGCGATGTTTTATGAAAATTATTTGACATCAAATTTCCATACAAACACTGTTATTTCAAACCTGTTATTTTTCAGAAGCGATGTTTTATGAAAATTATTTGACATCAAATTTCCATACAAACACTGTTATTTCAAACCTGTTATTTTTCAGAAGCGATGTTTTATGAAAATTATTTGACATCGGATTTCCATACAAACACTGTTATTTCAAACCTGTTATTTTTCAGAAGCGATGTTTTATGAAAATTATTTGACATCGGATTTCCATACAAACACTGTTATTTCAAACCTGTTATTTTTCAGAAGCGATGTTTTATGAAAATTATTTGACATAGGATTTCCATACAAACACTGTTATTTCAAACCTGTTATTTTTCAGAAGCGATGTTTTATGAAAATTATTTGACATCGGATTTCCATACAAACACTGTTATTTCAAACCTGTTATTTTTCAGAAGCGATGTTTTATGAAAATTATTTGACATCGGTTTTCCATACAAACACTGTTATTTCAAACCTGTTATTTTTCAGAAGCGATGTTTTATGAAAATTATTTGAAATCGGATTTCCATACAAACACTGTTATTTCAAACCTGTTATTTTTCAGAAGCGATGTTTTATGAAAATTATTTGACATCGGTTTTCCATACAAACACTGTTATTTCAAACCTGTTATTTTTCAGAAGCGATGTTTTATGAAAATTATTTGACATCGGTTTTCCATACAAACACTGTTATTTCAAACCTGTTATTTTTCAGAAGCGATGTTTTATGAAAATTATTTGACATCGGATTTCTATACAAACACTGTTATTTCAAACCTGTTATTTTTCAGAAGCGATGTTTTATGAAAATTATTTGACATCAAATTTCCATACAAACACTGTTATTTCAAACCTGTTATTTTTCAGAAGCGATGTTTTATGAAAATTATTTGACATCGGATTTCCATACAAACACTGTTATTTCAAACCTGTTATTTTTCAGAAGCGATGTTTTATGAAAATTATTTGACATCGGATTTCCATACAAACACTGTTATTTCAAACCTGTTATTTTTCAGAAGCGATGTTTTATGAAAATTATTTGACATAGGATTTCCATACAAACACTGTTATTTCAAACCTGTTATTTTTCAGAAGCGATGTTTTATGAAAATTATTTGACATCGGATTTCCATACAAACACTGTTATTTCAAACCTGTTATTTTTCAGAAGCGATGTTTTATGAAAATTATTTGACATCGGTTTTCCATACAAACACTGTTATTTCAAACCTGTTATTTTTCAGAAGCGATGTTTTATGAAAATTATTTGACATCGGATTTCCATACAAACACTGTTATTTCAAACCTGTTATTTTTCAGAAGCGATGTTTTATGAAAATTATTTGACATCGGTTTTCCATACAAACACTGTTATTTCAAACCTGTTATTTTTCAGAAGCGATGTTTTATGAAAATTATTTGACATCGGTTTTCCATACAAACACTGTTATTTCAAACCTGTTATTTTTCAGAAGCGATGTTTTATGAAAATTATTTGACATCGGATTTCTATACAAACACTGTTATTTCAAACCTGTTATTTTTCAGAAGCGATGTTTTATGAAAATTATTTGACATCGGTTTTCCATACAAACACTGTTATTTCAAACCTGTTATTTTTCAGAAGCGATGTTTTATGAAAATTATTTGACATCAAATTTCCATACAAACACTGTTATTTCAAACCTGTTATTTTTCAGAAGCGATGTTTTATGAAAATTATTTGACATCGGATTTCCATACGAACACTGTTATTTCAAACCTGTTATTTTTCGGAAGCGATGTTTTATGAAAATTATTTGACATCGGATTTCCATAGAAACACTGTTATTTCAAGCCTGTTTGCCTACCCGTCAAAATGGCGTCGAAAACCGTGATAAGGCCTATTCCAGAAAGTAACTAAAGGTGGATTTCCACTGTCGCGTAAATTTTACGTGCGTACAGACGTGCATTGAGCTGGCTTTACGTACGTAAATAAAATAAGAAGCGATGTATCAGTCGCGTGCGTAAACGTAAAAAGTTGAATGCTGTTCAACTTTTTACATTTACGCACGCCGCTCATACATCGCGTCTTATTTTATTTACGTACGTAAAGCCAGCTCAATTCACGTCTGTACGCAGGTAAAATTTACGCGACAGTGGAACTCCACCTTAAGGCATTCGCAGAAAGTCTGATTGTGTTGATTAGCTAGGTAAACTTACGGTATTTAACTGAAAGCAAGTTTTCTCACAAAGAAGTGCGACAACATAAGTTAAGCCGGCGATGGTTCTTGAAACGAACAACTTCACAGCTAGAATAATCAATGACATCGCTAATTCGAAAATATTTCGTTCTCGATCTAAAGCAAACACGACAGTGAAATTAAAAGAAACAACATAAAATAAAACATGATTGTTCAAGACTTACTGAGACCTTTAAGTTGTTTTCCTGTCAGGTCCATTCGCTCCCCAGCAAAGTCACAACTGATACCGTTCTGTCGATCGCCTGAATCGCTGATCCACTGACCGCGCGCTTATTTCTCTTCCCAAAGAAGGCCTGAAAGTCAATATAATCATCCTGTTAATGTGATCATCATGTTACATGTTGTCGCCGAAACGTCATGTTTTAATCTTGCTACTTTTTATTCTGAAATAATACAACAGTCCTGACAAAAGAAACCTCTGACACCGCAGGTCTCTTATGCCAGCGGAGATGGTCTTGTGCTCAGTCCGACAAAGAGGGAGAGGAAAGCCGGCCCCTAGACCTTATTTTGGCAGACCCCTTTCGGCTAGCGCTCACATCTGACTCTCTAACATTGAGTTGCATCTACATATAACATGAACAGCTGTCTTCCAAGTGGTACGTCTTGAGGTACATGCTAAAACTCACAAAACGAATAGAGAAATACCTCGTTGTTTATTTCAACAAAATGATCAGGCAATGATCAAAAGTATGAAAAGCTAGAGGGAAAAACGCACTTGTGATTAGTTCACGGTCAAGCGCATGCGCGAGCAGACCGGCTCAAAAATAAATTGTACGGGTCGACACTAAATTCGATGCGACCTTGTGGTGGAACAATCTGTTGAAATCGCGTCCGAATTTGGATCATCCACTTTTCGTTCTTCACTTTTTATAATCTTTGTTTCCTGTTGTAAATATAAGTTCGATTTTTGTAAGGTTAAAAGTGTTTTAGCATCCGAAAACGACATTTTTGTTGATAGCGCGGCCGACCGGCGACGGGACGTTCTGTGGACTCTCCGGAAGCACAGAAGTTAAGCGGACAGAGTGGAGTGGATGTAGAAATCCTGTGCAGTTAACAAGATACGTCCACCAAACGTGGAAAATTGGTAAAGGGATAAGTCTGTTTAAAATAGACAACGATTTCGCGGCACATCTGCTTTCGCTGGAAATGGCAAAGGTCACCAACTGGCTTTGGATGAACTCGCGAGGATTTTCTTGATTTCAATCGTACTGTTTGTTCATATGGAATTCAACTGTCAAAAACGGAGAATTCGACGGACAAACAGCATCAAACATCAGTGTTTTACTTTGGATGGAAAAAATTGAGCAACAGTGAGACGCGAAGCGAATAAATATGAGATCAAATGTGCGAGTTAGTTGTAGTCTATTAGCGGGCTCGAATAGCGGGCAGTAGAAAAAAATCCAAAAGATTTGCGGCAAACTACAAAATCTATTGTAAGGTATTCATTTATCTATACAATTATGGTCATTGCGAGTGGCAAACGCAGTTTTGATTTGCCACTATGGCAGAGTTTTCTCAAATGCATTCCAGCATCTCTGAAGGACGCTCAGCGTTGTTACTAAACAGTCGCACCGCTTCTTGAAGCTTGCGGATTTCTCGTTTTTCGCCTTCTCGCTGGTCTAATAAAATCAGGTTATCGAGTGTACACACTATATAGTAAGTTTATCACTGAATGCTGATGAAATACTGGATTTAGGGAGCTTCTCGGATTTTCGAACCGCGCGTAATAAAAAAAGGTCAATGCCGCGAGATATCGACATTGTACTAAAATAAAACCGTATACGTTTGCATAACTTCTTGCATTTCTTGAATGTCCAAGCGGCGCTGCAAAAATCCCCATGTGTTTTACATGGACAGCCTTTTTTTTTTCTTTCTGAAACGTGACCAAAACACTGGTCGGTCATGTCAGTTTTATTTTTATGCCAGCAAGTTATACTGAAGACTTGCCCGCCGCCAAAAACAATTGGCTTGACAGCGCTTACGTTATCGCTCGCACATGCGCCGAACCGTGAAACTCTCCCTTTAACGACAAGAGAATCTTTTCATTATTTTAATTTTGTTTTATAAAAGAAAAACGCTCAATGTATGATTGTGATTGTTCATTCTACCCCAAGGCTTGGCATCCGTACAGATCGACGTTGTAGTTCAGTTTTTCATCTCAGTTAACCCTTTAACCTCTAATATCAAAGAACAAATTCTCCCATCTTGTCCCGTTACTTTTCTTATAAAAGTACTGTGGAGAAGTTATTAAAATACAGTCGAACCTGTATTAAGCGGTCACCCTCGGGGAATGGCTAAGTGACCGCTTACATACAAACATACATACATACATACATAAACTTTATCTAGACACGGTAAAAACATCAGTTACATGCACGACAAAAATTAAACCTGATTTACATGTTTGCCGTGTGGGAGTACGAGGAGGACTATTGGCGATCTATCTCATTTCTAAAATTAGTAAAAGATCTAATGGCTCTGACGTTAGATGGAAGGCTGTTCCACAAATGTGCTCCACTGTAGCAGAAACTACGTTTCAAAAAATCGGTACGAGGCTTAGGCAGAGCCAATTTGCTGTCACTATTTCTAAGTCCATAGTCCGTGCTGAAGGGCTTAAGGTACTCCGAAGACTGATCATTTAAAGTTTTAAACATGATTTTCAATTTTTGCTTCTTCATTCTGGTACAGAGATTATCCCCGGTCCCAGCTTACCGCGTAGGGCGGTGGCGCTAGAATAGTAATCTGACTTTGTTATGACCCGAATGGCGCGAGTTTGTAGTTTTTGTAATTTGTCAGCTAATTCGTTGCTGAGACCGTCCCACACAGGACAGCAATAATCAAAATATGGTTCAATAAGGGCTCTATATAGTAATATTGCTGTATCGTCGCAAATGAACGGCCTCAGTTTTTTAAGTGCACCTATGCCAGAGGAGATAATCTTGGCAGTCTTATTAACATGTTTGGACCACGAAAGATTTTGATCGATGTAAAGTCCTAAGGATTTGGTGTGGGGCACTCTATCAATTTCGTGACCTTCAATTTGTACAGTAAGTGAATGGCCACTTGTAGTACTAGCCAGTCTCTGCCGTGAGCCTATTAACATTAATTCCGTTTTGGCAATATTCAGGCTGAGCTTATTTACATTGAGCCATTCATGAAGGTTAGCTAGTACTGCCTGTAGCTAATACCGCTTAATACAGGTTGACCGCTTAATACAGGACCTCTAATATAAAAGAACAAATTCTCCTATCTTGTCCCGTTACTTTTCTTATAAAAAGTACTGTGGAGATTTTACAGGGTCGTTCATAGCGCGGGGGCAGAGGGGGGAAACTCAATTTGTTTCTAACATCACACTGATCACAAGAAAATCGACTAATTGACTGAAAAAATATTCCTTCAATGTGAATTCCAAATGACTATTTTGGAAAATCTTTTGAAGCGAAAGCCAGTACCAATAACCAGTTTTCTTATGAAAATAATGATTTTGTCAGTTGGGCTGCCTATGGTTTAGAATTCGGTGTGTAAATAAAGACTGACAAGCCTACGTCACTTTCTGGCGCGTGTTTTAGCCTTTTTAAATCTAGCTTATACAAGTAGGTTTTTTTTTTTAAGGGATCAATTGGTTTTAAAAGCCTGCGCTGCTCGCAAGTATTTGTAGCGGGTTTGGATTTAACCATCATATGTTCATCATCCGACAGGTCATTTTCACCTAATGATTTTTCAGTTTCCTCTTTTGAATTCTCTTCGTTTTGAATATGACCTCTTATTCCGTGTGTTCAACGACGTTGTTTTTATACCACATAGGGCATTTCAGCTGGGTTTGGCTTGGCTCTTTTAAGTGCTTGATAGTTTTAACTGCCTTTCTTGTTGAGATTTGGGTAATGTTAGGACAGGAATTAATCATTGCTTGTATCGTGCAATGAGCTTCATTCTGTAATTGCTGCAATGCCGGGCCCGGATATTAGTGTTTGTCACAAGAAGTTGTGTTTCTTGGCACGGCTATTTGGTTTAATTTTTAGTTCTCTAGTAATCGTTGTAGCGTGTTATAGAGCTATGCAACGTGTCACAGTAATACTGAAAAGGCTTGAATTGTATTTAAATAACGAGTGTGTTTTTGCAAATGCTTCGCTCCACTGATATAGTGCGTTTGAATTGTGGAGGCTCAGTCAGTTTTCTCCCTTTGTTTGCAGCAGTGCATAGACTGTGTTTTAAAATGAGAGACAATATTTGCTTCAAGCTAAACAAGATGTTAACTCCATAAAAAGACCGTAAACGTCTTAGAGGCAACTTTTTGTGTATTAAGCGATCACCCTCGGCCGGGGAATGGCTAAGTGACCGCTTAATACAGGTTGTACAAAATACAGGTCAGAACACGGTGAAAATGTCATTTTACATTACGTAGTAAACAGCTTATGCATAAAAGCTAACGTAGCTGCTACTAAAAATAGTTCGCGGGAAAAAATACAGGGAAATCTATGGAAAGTTCAAAACACGACTGGACGCTTTCCGTCACTGTTGCATGCCTCCAATTTTTTTCTTAAAATCCTTTTTCTAGTGCCAAAAGTTTCCAATTCATGAATTTTTCAGAAGCGATGTTTTATTTGACATCGGATTTCCATACAAACACTGTTATTTCAAACCTGTTATTTTTCAGAAGCGATGTTTTATGAAAATTATTTGACATCGGATTTCCATACAAACACTGTTATTTCAAACCTGTTATTTTTCAGAAGCGATGTTTTATGAAAATTATTTGACATCGGATTTCCATACAAACACTGTTATTTCAAACCTGTTATTTTTCAGAAGCGATGTTTTATGAAAATTATTTGACATCAAATTTCCATACAAACACTGTTATTTCAAACCTGTTATTTTTCAGAAGCGATGTTTTATGAAAATTATTTGACATCGGATTTCCATACAAACACTGTTATTTCAAACCTGTTATTTTTCAGAAGCGATGTTTTATGAAAATTATTTGACATCGGATTTCCATACAAACACTGTTATTTCAAACCTGTTATTTTTCAGAAGCGATGTTTTATGAAAATTATTTCACATAGGATTTCCATACAAACACTGTTATTTCAAACCTGTTATTTTTCAGAAGCGATGTTTTATGAAAATTATTTGACATCGGATTTCCATACAAACACTGTTATTTCAAACCTGTTATTTTTCAGAAGCGATGTTTTATGAAAATTATTTGACATCGGTTTTCCATACAAACACTGTTATTTCAAACCTGTTATTTTTCAGAAGCGATGTTTTATGAAAATTATTTGACATCGGATTTCCATACAAACACTGTTATTTCAAACCTGTTATTTTTCAGAAGCGATGTTTTATGAAAATTATTTGACATCGGTTTTCCATACAAACACTGTTATTTCAAACCTGTTATTTTTCAGAAGCGATGTTTTATGAAAATTATTTGACATCGGTTTTCCATACAAACACTGTTATTTCAAACCTGTTATTTTTCAGAAGCGATGTTTTATGAAAATTATTTGACATCGGATTTCTATACAAACACTGTTATTTCAAACCTGTTATTTTTCAGAAGCGATGTTTTATGAAAATTATTTGACATCAAATTTCCATACAAACACTGTTATTTCAAACCTGTTATTTTTCAGAAGCGATGTTTTATGAAAATTATTTGACATCGGATTTCCATACAAACACTGTTATTTCAAACCTGTTATTTTTCAGAAGCGATGTTTTATGAAAATTATTTGACATCGGATTTCCATACAAACACTGTTATTTCAAACCTGTTATTTTTCAGAAGCGATGTTTTATGAAAATTATTTGACATAGGATTTCCATACAAACACTGTTATTTCAAACCTGTTATTTTTCAGAAGCGATGTTTTATGAAAATTATTTGACATCGGATTTCCATACAAACACTGTTATTTCAAACCTGTTATTTTTCAGAAGCGATGTTTTATGAAAATTATTTGACATCGGTTTTCCATACAAACACTGTTATTTCAAACCTGTTATTTTTCAGAAGCGATGTTTTATGAAAATTATTTGACATCGGATTTCCATACAAACACTGTTATTTCAAACCTGTTATTTTTCAGAAGCGATGTTTTATGAAAATTATTTGACATCGGTTTTCCATACAAACACTGTTATTTCAAACCTGTTATTTTTCAGAAGCGATGTTTTATGAAAATTATTTGACATCGGTTTTCCATACAAACACTGTTATTTCAAACCTGTTATTTTTCAGAAGCGATGTTTTATGAAAATTATTTGACATCGGATTTCTATACAAACACTGTTATTTCAAACCTGTTATTTTTCAGAAGCGATGTTTTATGAAAATTATTTGACATCGGTTTTCCATACAAACACTGTTATTTCAAACCTGTTATTTTTCAGAAGCGATGTTTTATGAAAATTATTTGACATCAAATTTCCATACAAACACTGTTATTTCAAACCTGTTATTTTTCAGAAGCGATGTTTTATGAAAATTATTTGACATCGGATTTCCATACGAACACTGTTATTTCAAACCTGTTATTTTTCGGAAGCGATGTTTTATGAAAATTATTTGACATCGGATTTCCATAGAAACACTGTTATTTCAAGCCTGTTTGCCTACCCGTCAAAATGGCGTCGAAAACCGTGATAAGGCCTATTCCAGAAAGTAACTAAAGGTGGATTTCCACTGTCGCGTAAATTTTACGTGCGTACAGACGTGCATTGAGCTGGCTTTACGTACGTAAATAAAATAAGAAGCGATGTATCAGTCGCGTGCGTAAACGTAAAAAGTTGAATGCTGTTCAACTTTTTACATTTACGCACGCCGCTCATACATCGCGTCTTATTTTATTTACGTACGTAAAGCCAGCTCAATTCACGTCTGTACGCAGGTAAAATTTACGCGACAGTGGAACTCCACCTTAAGGCATTCGCAGAAAGTCTGATTGTGTTGATTAGCTAGGTAAACTTACGGTATTTAACTGAAAGCAAGTTTTCTCACAAAGAAGTGCGACAACATAAGTTAAGCCGGCGATGGTTCTTGAAACGAACAACTTCACAGCTAGAATAATCAATGACATCGCTAATTCGAAAATATTTCGTTCTCGATCTAAAGCAAACACGACAGTGAAATTAAAAGAAACAACATAAAATAAAACATGATTGTTCAAGACTTACTGAGACCTTTAAGTTGTTTTCCTGTCAGGTCCATTCGCTCCCCAGCAAAGTCACAACTGATACCGTTCTGTCGATCGCCTGAATCGCTGATCCACTGACCGCGCGCTTATTTCTCTTCCCAAAGAAGGCCTGAAAGTCAATATAATCATCCTGTTAATGTGATCATCATGTTACATGTTGTCGCCGAAACGTCATGTTTTAATCTTGCTACTTTTTATTCTGAAATAATACAACAGTCCTGACAAAAGAAACCTCTGACACCGCAGGTCTCTTATGCCAGCGGAGATGGTCTTGTGCTCAGTCCGACAAAGAGGGAGAGGAAAGCCGGCCCCTAGACCTTATTTTGGCAGACCCCTTTCGGCTAGCGCTCACATCTGACTCTCTAACATTGAGTTGCATCTACATATAACATGAACAGCTGTCTTCCAAGTGGTACGTCTTGAGGTACATGCTAAAACTCACAAAACGAATAGAGAAATACCTCGTTGTTTATTTCAACAAAATGATCAGGCAATGATCAAAAGTATGAAAAGCTAGAGGGAAAAACGCACTTGTGATTAGTTCACGGTCAAGCGCATGCGCGAGCAGACCGGCTCAAAAATAAATTGTACGGGTCGACACTAAATTCGATGCGACCTTGTGGTGGAACAATCTGTTGAAATCGCGTCCGAATTTGGATCATCCACTTTTCGTTCTTCACTTTTTATAATCTTTGTTTCCTGTTGTAAATATAAGTTCGATTTTTGTAAGGTTAAAAGTGTTTTAGCATCCGAAAACGACATTTTTGTTGATAGCGCGGCCGACCGGCGACGGGACGTTCTGTGGACTCTCCGGAAGCACAGAAGTTAAGCGGACAGAGTGGAGTGGATGTAGAAATCCTGTGCAGTTAACAAGATACGTCCACCAAACGTGGAAAATTGGTAAAGGGATAAGTCTGTTTAAAATAGACAACGATTTCGCGGCACATCTGCTTTCGCTGGAAATGGCAAAGGTCACCAACTGGCTTTGGATGAACTCGCGAGGATTTTCTTGATTTCAATCGTACTGTTTGTTCATATGGAATTCAACTGTCAAAAACGGAGAATTCGACGGACAAACAGCATCAAACATCAGTGTTTTACTTTGGATGGAAAAAATTGAGCAACAGTGAGACGCGAAGCGAATAAATATGAGATCAAATGTGCGAGTTAGTTGTAGTCTATTAGCGGGCTCGAATAGCGGGCAGTAGAAAAAAATCCAAAAGATTTGCGGCAAACTACAAAATCTATTGTAAGGTATTCATTTATCTATACAATTATGGTCATTGCGAGTGGCAAACGCAGTTTTGATTTGCCACTATGGCAGAGTTTTCTCAAATGCATTCCAGCATCTCTGAAGGACGCTCAGCGTTGTTACTAAACAGTCGCACCGCTTCTTGAAGCTTGCGGATTTCTCGTTTTTCGCCTTCTCGCTGGTCTAATAAAATCAGGTTATCGAGTGTACACACTATATAGTAAGTTTATCACTGAATGCTGATGAAATACTGGATTTAGGGAGCTTCTCGGATTTTCGAACCGCGCGTAATAAAAAAAGGTCAATGCCGCGAGATATCGACATTGTACTAAAATAAAACCGTATACGTTTGCATAACTTCTTGCATTTCTTGAATGTCCAAGCGGCGCTGCAAAAATCCCCATGTGTTTTACATGGACAGCCTTTTTTTTTTCTTTCTGAAACGTGACCAAAACACTGGTCGGTCATGTCAGTTTTATTTTTATGCCAGCAAGTTATACTGAAGACTTGCCCGCCGCCAAAAACAATTGGCTTGACAGCGCTTACGTTATCGCTCGCACATGCGCCGAACCGTGAAACTCTCCCTTTAACGACAAGAGAATCTTTTCATTATTTTAATTTTGTTTTATAAAAGAAAAACGCTCAATGTATGATTGTGATTGTTCATTCTACCCCAAGGCTTGGCATCCGTACAGATCGACGTTGTAGTTCAGTTTTTCATCTCAGTTAACCCTTTAACCTCTAATATCAAAGAACAAATTCTCCCATCTTGTCCCGTTACTTTTCTTATAAAAGTACTGTGGAGAAGTTATTAAAATACAGTCGAACCTGTATTAAGCGGTCACCCTCGGGGAATGGCTAAGTGACCGCTTACATACAAACATACATACATACATACATAAACTTTATCTAGACACGGTAAAAACATCAGTTACATGCACGAGAAAAATTAAACCTGATTTACATGTTTGCCGTGTGGGAGTACGAGGAGGACTATTGGCGATCTATCTCATTTCTAAAATTAGTAAAAGATCTAATGGCTCTGACGTTAGATGGAAGGCTGTTCCACAAATGTGCTCCACTGTAGCAGAAACTACGTTTCAAAAAATCGGTACGAGGCTTAGGCAGAGCCAATTTGCTGTCACTATTTCTAAGTCCATAGTCCGTGCTGAAGGGCTTAAGGTACTCCGAAGACTGATCATTTAAAGTTTTAAACATGATTTTCAATTTTTGCTTCTTCATTCTGGTACAGAGATTATCCCCGGTCCCAGCTTACCGCGTAGGGCGGTGGCGCTAGAATAGTAATCTGACTTTGTTATGACCCGAATGGCGCGAGTTTGTAGTTTTTGTAATTTGTCAGCTAATTCGTTGCTGAGACCGTCCCACACAGGACAGCAATAATCAAAATATGGTTCAATAAGGGCTCTATATAGTAATATTGCTGTATCGTCGCAAATGAACGGCCTCAGTTTTTTAAGTGCACCTATGCCAGAGGAGATAATCTTGGCAGTCTTATTAACATGTTTGGACCACGAAAGATTTTGATCGATGTAAAGTCCTAAGGATTTGGTGTGGGGCACTCTATCAATTTCGTGACCTTCAATTTGTACAGTAAGTGAATGGCCACTTGTAGTACTAGCCAGTCTCTGCCGTGAGCCTATTAACATTAATTCCGTTTTGGCAATATTCAGGCTGAGCTTATTTACATTGAGCCATTCATGAAGGTTAGCTAGTACTGCCTGTAGCTAATACCGCTTAATACAGGTTGACCGCTTAATACAGGACCTCTAATATAAAAGAACAAATTCTCCTATCTTGTCCCGTTACTTTTCTTATAAAAAGTACTGTGGAGATTTTACAGGGTCGTTCATAGCGCGGGGGCAGAGGGGGGAAACTCAATTTGTTTCTAACATCACACTGATCACAAGAAAATCGACTAATTGACTGAAAAAATATTCCTTCAATGTGAATTCCAAATGACTATTTTGGAAAATCTTTTGAAGCGAAAGCCAGTACCAATAACCAGTTTTCTTATGAAAATAATGATTTTGTCAGTTGGGCTGCCTATGGTTTAGAATTCGGTGTGTAAATAAAGACTGACAAGCCTACGTCACTTTCTGGCGCGTGTTTTAGCCTTTTTAAATCTAGCTTATACAAGTAGGTTTTTTTTTTTTAAGGGATCAATTGGTTTTAAAAGCCTGCGCTGCTCGCAAGTATTTGTAGCGGGTTTGGATTTAACCATCATATGTTCATCATCCGACAGGTCATTTTCACCTAATGATTTTTCAGTTTCCTCTTTTGAATTCTCTTCGTTTTGAATATGACCTCTTATTCCGTGTGTTGAACGACGTTGTTTTTATACCACATAGGGCATTTCAGCTGGGTTTGGCTTGGCTCTTTTAAGTGCTTGATAGTTTTAACTGCCTTTCTTGTTGAGATTTGGGTAATGTTAGGACAGGAATTAATCATTGCTTGTATCGTGCAATGAGCTTCATTCTGTAATTGCTGCAATGCCGGGCCCGGATATTAGTGTTTGTCACAAGAAGTTGTGTTTCTTGGCACGGCTATTTGGTTTAATTTTTAGTTCTCTAGTAATCGTTGTAGCGTGTTATAGAGCTATGCAACGTGTCACAGTAATACTGAAAAGGCTTGAATTGTATTTAAATAACGAGTGTGTTTTTGCAAATGCTTCGCTCCACTGATATAGTGCGTTTGAATTGTGGAGGCTCAGTCAGTTTTCTCCCTTTGTTTGCAGCAGTGCATAGACTGTGTTTTAAAATGAGAGACAATATTTGCTTCAAGCTAAACAAGATGTTAACTCCATAAAAAGACCGTAAACGTCTTAGAGGCAACTTTTTGTGTATTAAGCGATCACCCTCGGCCGGGGAATGGCTAAGTGACCGCTTAATACAGGTTGTACAAAATACAGGTCAGAACACGGTGAAAATGTCATTTTACATTACGTAGTAAACAGCTTATGCATAAAAGCTAACGTAGCTGCTACTAAAAATAGTTCGCGGGAAAAATTACAGGGAAATCTATGGAAAGTTCAAAACACGACTGCACGCTTTCCGTCACTGTTGCATGCCTCCAATTTTTTTCTTAAAATCCTTTTTCTAGTGCCAAAAGTTTCCAATTCATGAATTTTTCAGAAGCGATGTTTTATTTGACATCGGATTTCCATACAAACACTGTTATTTCAAACCTGTTATTTTTCAGAAGCGATGTTTTATGAAAATTATTTGACATCGGATTTCCATACAAACACTGTTATTTCAAACCTGTTATTTTTCAGAAGCGATGTTTTATGAAAATTATTTGACATCGGATTTCCATACAAACACTGTTATTTCAAACCTGTTATTTTTCAGAAGCGATGTTTTATGAAAATTATTTGACATCAAATTTCCATACAAACACTGTTATTTCAAACCTGTTATTTTTCAGAAGCGATGTTTTATGAAAATTATTTGACATCGGATTTCCATACAAACACTGTTATTTCAAACCTGTTATTTTTCAGAAGCGATGTTTTATGAAAATTATTTGACATCGGATTTCCATACAAACACTGTTATTGCAAACCTGTTATTTTTCAGAAGCGATGTTTTATGAAAATTATTTGACATAGGATTTCCATACAAACACTGTTATTTCAAACCTGTTATTTTTCAGAAGCGATGTTTTATGAAAATTATTTGACATCGGATTTCCATACAAACACTGTTATTTCAAACCTGTTATTTTTCAGAAGCGATGTTTTATGAAAATTATTTGACATCGGTTTTCCATACAAACACTGTTATTTCAAACCTGTTATTTTTCAGAAGCGATGTTTTATGAAAATTATTTGACATCGGATTTCCATACAAACACTGTTATTTCAAACCTGTTATTTTTCAGAAGCGATGTTTTATGAAAATTATTTGACATCGGTTTTCCATACAAACACTGTTATTTCAAACCTGTTATTTTTCAGAAGCGATGTTTTATGAAAATTATTTGACATCGGTTTTCCATACAAACACTGTTATTTCAAACCTGTTATTTTTCAGAAGCGATGTTTTATGAAAATTATTTGACATCGGATTTCTATACAAACACTGTTATTTCAAACCTGTTATTTTTCAGAAGCGATGTTTTATGAAAATTATTTGACATCAAATTTCCATACAAACACTGTTATTTCAAACCTGTTATTTTTCAGAAGCGATGTTTTATGAAAATTATTTGACATCGGATTTCCATACAAACACTGTTATTTCAAACCTGTTATTTTTCAGAAGCGATGTTTTATGAAAATTATTTGACATCGGATTTCCATACAAACACTGTTATTTCAAACCTGTTATTTTTCAGAAGCGATGTTTTATGAAAATTATTTGACATAGGATTTCCATACAAACACTGTTATTTCAAACCTGTTATTTTTCAGAAGCGATGTTTTATGAAAATTATTTGACATCGGATTTCCATACAAACACTGTTATTTCAAACCTGTTATTTTTCAGAAGCGATGTTTTATGAAAATTATTTGACATCGGTTTTCCATACAAACACTGTTATTTCAAACCTGTTATTTTTCAGAAGCGATGTTTTATGAAAATTATTTGACATCGGATTTCCATACAAACACTGTTATTTCAAACCTGTTATTTTTCAGAAGCGATGTTTTATGAAAATTATTTGACATCGGTTTTCCATACAAACACTGTTATTTCAAACCTGTTATTTTTCAGAAGCGATGTTTTATGAAAATTATTTGACATCGGTTTTCCATACAAACACTGTTATTTCAAACCTGTTATTTTTCAGAAGCGATGTTTTATGAAAATTATTTGACATCGGATTTCTATACAAACACTGTTATTTCAAACCTGTTATTTTTCAGAAGCGATGTTTTATGAAAATTATTTGACATCGGTTTTCCATACAAACACTGTTATTTCAAACCTGTTATTTTTCAGAAGCGATGTTTTATGAAAATTATTTGACATCAAATTTCCATACAAACACTGTTATTTCAAACCTGTTATTTTTCAGAAGCGATGTTTTATGAAAATTATTTGACATCGGATTTCCATACGAACACTGTTATTTCAAACCTGTTATTTTTCGGAAGCGATGTTTTATGAAAATTATTTGACATCGGATTTCCATAGAAACACTGTTATTTCAAGCCTGTTTGCCTACCCGTCAAAATGGCGTCGAAAACCGTGATAAGGCCTATTCCAGAAAGTAACTAAAGGTGGATTTCCACTGTCGCGTAAATTTTACGTGCGTACAGACGTGCATTGAGCTGGCTTTACGTACGTAAATAAAATAAGAAGCGATGTATCAGTCGCGTGCGTAAACGTAAAAAGTTGAATGCTGTTCAACTTTTTACATTTACGCACGCCGCTCATACATCGCGTCTTATTTTATTTACGTACGTAAAGCCAGCTCAATTCACGTCTGTACGCAGGTAAAATTTACGCGACAGTGGAACTCCACCTTAAGGCATTCGCAGAAAGTCTGATTGTGTTGATTAGCTAGGTAAACTTACGGTATTTAACTGAAAGCAAGTTTTCTCACAAAGAAGTGCGACAACATAAGTTAAGCCGGCGATGGTTCTTGAAACGAACAACTTCACAGCTAGAATAATCAATGACATCGCTAATTCGAAAATATTTCGTTCTCGATCTAAAGCAAACACGACAGTGAAATTAAAAGAAACAACATAAAATAAAACATGATTGTTCAAGACTTACTGAGACCTTTAAGTTGTTTTCCTGTCAGGTCCATTCGCTCCCCAGCAAAGTCACAACTGATACCGTTCTGTCGATCGCCTGAATCGCTGATCCACTGACCGCGCGCTTATTTCTCTTCCCAAAGAAGGCCTGAAAGTCAATATAATCATCCTGTTAATGTGATCATCATGTTACATGTTGTCGCCGAAACGTCATGTTTTAATCTTGCTACTTTTTATTCTGAAATAATACAACAGTCCTGACAAAAGAAACCTCTGACACCGCAGGTCTCTTATGCCAGCGGAGATGGTCTTGTGCTCAGTCCGACAAAGAGGGAGAGGAAAGCCGGCCCCTAGACCTTATTTTGGCAGACCCCTTTCGGCTAGCGCTCACATCTGACTCTCTAACATTGAGTTGCATCTACATATAACATGAACAGCTGTCTTCCAAGTGGTACGTCTTGAGGTACATGCTAAAACTCACAAAACGAATAGAGAAATACCTCGTTGTTTATTTCAACAAAATGATCAGGCAATGATCAAAAGTATGAAAAGCTAGAGGGAAAAACGCACTTGTGATTAGTTCACGGTCAAGCGCATGCGCGAGCAGACCGGCTCAAAAATAAATTGTACGGGTCGACACTAAATTCGATGCGACCTTGTGGTGGAACAATCTGTTGAAATCGCGTCCGAATTTGGATCATCCACTTTTCGTTCTTCACTTTTTATAATCTTTGTTTCCTGTTGTAAATATAAGTTCGATTTTTGTAAGGTTAAAAGTGTTTTAGCATCCGAAAACGACATTTTTGTTGATAGCGCGGCCGACCGGCGACGGGACGTTCTGTGGACTCTCCGGAAGCACAGAAGTTAAGCGGACAGAGTGGAGTGGATGTAGAAATCCTGTGCAGTTAACAAGATACGTCCACCAAACGTGGAAAATTGGTAAAGGGATAAGTCTGTTTAAAATAGACAACGATTTCGCGGCACATCTGCTTTCGCTGGAAATGGCAAAGGTCACCAACTGGCTTTGGATGAACTCGCGAGGATTTTCTTGATTTCAATCGTACTGTTTGTTCATATGGAATTCAACTGTCAAAAACGGAGAATTCGACGGACAAACAGCATCAAACATCAGTGTTTTACTTTGGATGGAAAAAATTGAGCAACAGTGAGACGCGAAGCGAATAAATATGAGATCAAATGTGCGAGTTAGTTGTAGTCTATTAGCGGGCTCGAATAGCGGGCAGTAGAAAAAAATCCAAAAGATTTGCGGCAAACTACAAAATCTATTGTAAGGTATTCATTTATCTATACAATTATGGTCATTGCGAGTGGCAAACGCAGTTTTGATTTGCCACTATGGCAGAGTTTTCTCAAATGCATTCCAGCATCTCTGAAGGACGCTCAGCGTTGTTACTAAACAGTCGCACCGCTTCTTGAAGCTTGCGGATTTCTCGTTTTTCGCCTTCTCGCTGGTCTAATAAAATCAGGTTATCGAGTGTACACACTATATAGTAAGTTTATCACTGAATGCTGATGAAATACTGGATTTAGGGAGCTTCTCGGATTTTCGAACCGCGCGTAATAAAAAAAGGTCAATGCCGCGAGATATCGACATTGTACTAAAATAAAACCGTATACGTTTGCATAACTTCTTGCATTTCTTGAATGTCCAAGCGGCGCTGCAAAAATCCCCATGTGTTTTACATGGACAGCCTTTTTTTTTTCTTTCTGAAACGTGACCAAAACACTGGTCGGTCATGTCAGTTTTATTTTTATGCCAGCAAGTTATACTGAAGACTTGCCCGCCGCCAAAAACAATTGGCTTGACAGCGCTTACGTTATCGCTCGCACATGCGCCGAACCGTGAAACTCTCCCTTTAACGACAAGAGAATCTTTTCATTATTTTAATTTTGTTTTATAAAAGAAAAACGCTCAATGTATGATTGTGATTGTTCATTCTACCCCAAGGCTTGGCATCCGTACAGATCGACGTTGTAGTTCAGTTTTTCATCTCAGTTAACCCTTTAACCTCTAATATCAAAGAACAAATTCTCCCATCTTGTCCCGTTACTTTTCTTATAAAAGTACTGTGGAGAAGTTATTAAAATACAGTCGAACCTGTATTAAGCGGTCACCCTCGGGGAATGGCTAAGTGACCGCTTACATACAAACATACATACATACATACATAAACTTTATCTAGACACGGTAAAAACATCAGTTACATGCACGACAAAAATTAAACCTGATTTACATGTTTGCCGTGTGGGAGTACGAGGAGGACTATTGGCGATCTATCTCATTTCTAAAATTAGTAAAAGATCTAATGGCTCTGACGTTAGATGGAAGGCTGTTCCACAAATGTGCTCCACTGTAGCAGAAACTACGTTTCAAAAAATCGGTACGAGGCTTAGGCAGAGCCAATTTGCTGTCACTATTTCTAAGTCCATAGTCCGTGCTGAAGGGCTTAAGGTACTCCGAAGACTGATCATTTAAAGTTTTAAACATGATTTTCAATTTTTGCTTCTTCATTCTGGTACAGAGATTATCCCCGGTCCCAGCTTACCGCGTAGGGCGGTGGCGCTAGAATAGTAATCTGACTTTGTTATGACCCGAATGGCGCGAGTTTGTAGTTTTTGTAATTTGTCAGCTAATTCGTTGCTGAGACCGTCCCACACAGGACAGCAATAATCAAAATATGGTTCAATAAGGGCTCTATATAGTAATATTGCTGTATCGTCGCAAATGAACGGCCTCAGTTTTTTAAGTGCACCTATGCCAGAGGAGATAATCTTGGCAGTCTTATTAACATGTTTGGACCACGAAAGATTTTGATCGATGTAAAGTCCTAAGGATTTGGTGTGGGGCACTCTATCAATTTCGTGACCTTCAATTTGTACAGTAAGTGAATGGCCACTTGTAGTACTAGCCAGTCTCTGCCGTGAGCCTATTAACATTAATTCCGTTTTGGCAATATTCAGGCTGAGCTTATTTACATTGAGCCATTCATGAAGGTTAGCTAGTACTGCCTGTAGCTAATACCGCTTAATACAGGTTGACCGCTTAATACAGGACCTCTAATATAAAAGAACAAATTCTCCTATCTTGTCCCGTTACTTTTCTTATAAAAAGTACTGTGGAGATTTTACAGGGTCGTTCATAGCGCGGGGGCAGAGGGGGGAAACTCAATTTGTTTCTAACATCACACTGATCACAAGAAAATCGACTAATTGACTGAAAAAATATTCCTTCAATGTGAATTCCAAATGACTATTTTGGAAAATCTTTTGAAGCGAAAGCCAGTACCAATAACCAGTTTTCTTATGAAAATAATGATTTTGTCAGTTGGGCTGCCTATGGTTTAGAATTCGGTGTGTAAATAAAGACTGACAAGCCTACGTCACTTTCTGGCGCGTGTTTTAGCCTTTTTAAATCTAGCTTATACAAGTAGGTTTTTTTTTTTAAGGGATCAATTGGTTTTAAAAGCCTGCGCTGCTCGCAAGTATTTGTAGCGGGTTTGGATTTAACCATCATATGTTCATCATCCGACAGGTCATTTTCACCTAATGATTTTTCAGTTTCCTCTTTTGAATTCTCTTCGTTTTGAATATGACCTCTTATTCCGTGTGTTGAACGACGTTGTTTTTATACCACATAGGGCATTTCAGCTGGGTTTGGCTTGGCTCTTTTAAGTGCTTGATAGTTTTAACTGCCTTTCTTGTTGAGATTTGGGTAATGTTAGGACAGGAATTAATCATTGCTTGTATCGTGCAATGAGCTTCATTCTGTAATTGCTGCAATGCCGGGCCCGGATATTAGTGTTTGTCACAAGAAGTTGTGTTTCTTGGCACGGCTATTTGGTTTAATTTTTAGTTCTCTAGTAATCGTTGTAGCGTGTTATAGAGCTATGCAACGTGTCACAGTAATACTGAAAAGGCTTGAATTGTATTTAAATAACGAGTGTGTTTTTGCAAATGCTTCGCTCCACTGATATAGTGCGTTTGAATTGTGGAGGCTCAGTCAGTTTTCTCCCTTTGTTTGCAGCAGTGCATAGACTGTGTTTTAAAATGAGAGACAATATTTGCTTCAAGCTAAACAAGATGTTAACTCCATAAAAAGACCGTAAACGTCTTAGAGGCAACTTTTTGTGTATTAAGCGATCACCCTCGGCCGGGGAATGGCTAAGTGACCGCTTAATACAGGTTGTACAAAATACAGGTCAGAACACGGTGAAAATGTCATTTTACATTACGTAGTAAACAGCTTATGCATAAAAGCTAACGTAGCTGCTACTAAAAATAGTTCGCGGGAAAAAATACAGGGAAATCTATGGAAAGTTCAAAACACGACTGGACGCTTTCCGTCACTGTTGCATGCCTCCAATTTTTTTCTTAAAATCCTTTTTCTAGTGCCAAAAGTTTCCAATTCATGAATTTTTCAGAAGCGATGTTTTATTTGACATCGGATTTCCATACAAACACTGTTATTTCAAACCTGTTATTTTTCAGAAGCGATGTTTTATGAAAATTATTTGACATCGGATTTCCATACAAACACTGTTATTTCAAACCTGTTATTTTTCAGAAGCGATGTTTTATGAAAATTATTTGACATCGGATTTCCATACAAACACTGTTATTTCAAACCTGTTATTTTTCAGAAGCGATGTTTTATGAAAATTATTTGACATCGGTTTTCCATACAAACACTGTTATTTCAAACCTGTTATTTTTCAGAAGCGATGTTTTATGAAAATTATTTGACATCGGATTTCCATACAAACACTGTTATTTCAAACCTGTTATTTTTCAGAAGCGATGTTTTATGAAAATTATTTGACATCGGTTTTCCATACAAACACTGTTATTTCAAACCTGTTATTTTTCAGAAGCGATGTTTTATGAAAATTATTTGACATCGGTTTTCCATACAAACACTGTTATTTCAAACCTGTTATTTTTCAGAAGCGATGTTTTATGAAAATTATTTGACATCGGATTTCTATACAAACACTGTTATTTCAAACCTGTTATTTTTCAGAAGCGATGTTTTATGAAAATTATTTGACATCAAATTTCCATACAAACACTGTTATTTCAAACCTGTTATTTTTCAGAAGCGATGTTTTATGAAAATTATTTGACATCGGATTTCCATACAAACACTGTTATTTCAAACCTGTTATTTTTCAGAAGCGATGTTTTATGAAAATTATTTGACATCGGATTTCCATACAAACACTGTTATTTCAAACCTGTTATTTTTCAGAAGCGATGTTTTATGAAAATTATTTGACATAGGATTTCCATACAAACACTGTTATTTCAAACCTGTTATTTTTCAGAAGCGATGTTTTATGAAAATTATTTGACATCGGATTTCCATACAAACACTGTTATTTCAAACCTGTTATTTTTCAGAAGCGATGTTTTATGAAAATTATTTGACATCGGTTTTCCATACAAACACTGTTATTTCAAACCTGTTATTTTTCAGAAGCGATGTTTTATGAAAATTATTTGACATCGGATTTCCATACAAACACTGTTATTTCAAACCTGTTATTTTTCAGAAGCGATGTTTTATGAAAATTATTTGACATCGGTTTTCCATACAAACACTGTTATTTCAAACCTGTTATTTTTCAGAAGCGATGTTTTATGAAAATTATTTGACATCGGTTTTCCATACAAACACTGTTATTTCAAACCTGTTATTTTTCAGAAGCGATGTTTTATGAAAATTATTTGACATCGGATTTCTATACAAACACTGTTATTTCAAACCTGTTATTTTTCAGAAGCGATGTTTTATGAAAATTATTTGACATCGGTTTTCCATACAAACACTGTTATTTCAAACCTGTTATTTTTCAGAAGCGATGTTTTATGAAAATTATTTGACATCAAATTTCCATACAAACACTGTTATTTCAAACCTGTTATTTTTCAGAAGCGATGTTTTATGAAAATTATTTGACATCGGATTTCCATACGAACACTGTTATTTCAAACCTGTTATTTTTCGGAAGCGATGTTTTATGAAAATTATTTGACATCGGATTTCCATAGAAACACTGTTATTTCAAGCCTGTTTGCCTACCCGTCAAAATGGCGTCGAAAACCGTGATAAGGCCTATTCCAGAAAGTAACTAAAGGTGGATTTCCACTGTCGCGTAAATTTTACGTGCGTACAGACGTGCATTGAGCTGGCTTTACGTACGTAAATAAAATAAGAAGCGATGTATCAGTCGCGTGCGTAAACGTAAAAAGTTGAATGCTGTTCAACTTTTTACATTTACGCACGCCGCTCATACATCGCGTCTTATTTTATTTACGTACGTAAAGCCAGCTCAATTCACGTCTGTACGCAGGTAAAATTTACGCGACAGTGGAACTCCACCTTAAGGCATTCGCAGAAAGTCTGATTGTGTTGATTAGCTAGGTAAACTTACGGTATTTAACTGAAAGCAAGTTTTCTCACAAAGAAGTGCGACAACATAAGTTAAGCCGGCGATGGTTCTTGAAACGAACAACTTCACAGCTAGAATAATCAATGACATCGCTAATTCGAAAATATTTCGTTCTCGATCTAAAGCAAACACGACAGTGAAATTAAAAGAAACAACATAAAATAAAACATGATTGTTCAAGACTTACTGAGACCTTTAAGTTGTTTTCCTGTCAGGTCCATTCGCTCCCCAGCAAAGTCACAACTGATACCGTTCTGTCGATCGCCTGAATCGCTGATCCACTGACCGCGCGCTTATTTCTCTTCCCAAAGAAGGCCTGAAAGTCAATATAATCATCCTGTTAATGTGATCATCATGTTACATGTTGTCGCCGAAACGTCATGTTTTAATCTTGCTACTTTTTATTCTGAAATAATACAACAGTCCTGACAAAAGAAACCTCTGACACCGCAGGTCTCTTATGCCAGCGGAGATGGTCTTGTGCTCAGTCCGACAAAGAGGGAGAGGAAAGCCGGCCCCTAGACCTTATTTTGGCAGACCCCTTTCGGCTAGCGCTCACATCTGACTCTCTAACATTGAGTTGCATCTACATATAACATGAACAGCTGTCTTCCAAGTGGTACGTCTTGAGGTACATGCTAAAACTCACAAAACGAATAGAGAAATACCTCGTTGTTTATTTCAACAAAATGATCAGGCAATGATCAAAAGTATGAAAAGCTAGAGGGAAAAACGCACTTGTGATTAGTTCACGGTCAAGCGCATGCGCGAGCAGACCGGCTCAAAAATAAATTGTACGGGTCGACACTAAATTCGATGCGACCTTGTGGTGGAACAATCTGTTGAAATCGCGTCCGAATTTGGATCATCCACTTTTCGTTCTTCACTTTTTATAATCTTTGTTTCCTGTTGTAAATATAAGTTCGATTTTTGTAAGGTTAAAAGTGTTTTAGCATCCGAAAACGACATTTTTGTTGATAGCGCGGCCGACCGGCGACGGGACGTTCTGTGGACTCTCCGGAAGCACAGAAGTTAAGCGGACAGAGTGGAGTGGATGTAGAAATCCTGTGCAGTTAACAAGATACGTCCACCAAACGTGGAAAATTGGTAAAGGGATAAGTCTGTTTAAAATAGACAACGATTTCGCGGCACATCTGCTTTCGCTGGAAATGGCAAAGGTCACCAACTGGCTTTGGATGAACTCGCGAGGATTTTCTTGATTTCAATCGTACTGTTTGTTCATATGGAATTCAACTGTCAAAAACGGAGAATTCGACGGACAAACAGCATCAAACATCAGTGTTTTACTTTGGATGGAAAAAATTGAGCAACAGTGAGACGCGAAGCGAATAAATATGAGATCAAATGTGCGAGTTAGTTGTAGTCTATTAGCGGGCTCGAATAGCGGGCAGTAGAAAAAAATCCAAAAGATTTGCGGCAAACTACAAAATCTATTGTAAGGTATTCATTTATCTATACAATTATGGTCATTGCGAGTGGCAAGCGCAGTTTTGATTTGCCACTATGGCAGAGTTTTCTCAAATGCATTCCAGCATCTCTGAAGGACGCTCAGCGTTGTTACTAAACAGTCGCACCGCTTCTTGAAGCTTGCGGATTTCTCGTTTTTCGCCTTCTCGCTGGTCTAATAAAATCAGGTTATCGAGTGTACACACTATATAGTAAGTTTATCACTGAATGCTGATGAAATACTGGATTTAGGGAGCTTCTCGGATTTTCGAACCGCGCGTAATAAAAAAAGGTCAATGCCGCGAGATATCGACATTGTACTAAAATAAAACCGTATACGTTTGCATAACTTCTTGCATTTCTTGAATGTCCAAGCGGCGCTGCAAAAATCCCCATGTGTTTTACATGGACAGCCTTTTTTTTTTCTTTCTGAAACGTGACCAAAACACTGGTCGGTCATGTCAGTTTTATTTTTATGCCAGCAAGTTATACTGAAGACTTGCCCGCCGCCAAAAACAATTGGCTTGACAGCGCTTACGTTATCGCTCGCACATGCGCCGAACCGTGAAACTCTCCCTTTAACGACAAGAGAATCTTTTCATTATTTTAATTTTGTTTTATAAAAGAAAAACGCTCAATGTATGATTGTGATTGTTCATTCTACCCCAAGGCTTGGCATCCGTACAGATCGACGTTGTAGTTCAGTTTTTCATCTCAGTTAACCCTTTAACCTCTAATATCAAAGAACAAATTCTCCCATCTTGTCCCGTTACTTTTCTTATAAAAGTACTGTGGAGAAGTTATTAAAATACAGTCGAACCTGTATTAAGTGGTCACCCTCGGGGAATGGCTAAGTGACCGCTTACATACAAACATACATACATACATACATAAACTTTATCTAGACACGGTAAAAACATCAGTTACATGCACGACAAAAATTAAACCTGATTTACATGTTTGCCGTGTGGGAGTACGAGGAGGACTATTGGCGATCTATCTCATTTCTAAAATTAGTAAAAGATCTAATGGCTCTGACGTTAGATGGAAGGCTGTTCCACAAATGTGCTCCACTGTAGCAGAAACTACGTTTCAAAAAATCGGTACGAGGCTTAGGCAGAGCCAATTTGCTGTCACTATTTCTAAGTCCATAGTCCGTGCTGAAGGGCTTAAGGTACTCCGAAGACTGATCATTTAAAGTTTTAAACATGATTTTCAATTTTTGCTTCTTCATTCTGGTACAGAGATTATCCCCGGTCCCAGCTTACCGCGTAGGGCGGTGGCGCTAGAATAGTAATCTGACTTTGTTATGACCCGAATGGCGCGAGTTTGTAGTTTTTGTAATTTGTCAGCTAATTCGTTGCTGAGACCGTCCCACACAGGACAGCAATAATCAAAATATGGTTCAATAAGGGCTCTATATAGTAATATTGCTGTATCGTCGCAAATGAACGGCCTCAGTTTTTTAAGTGCACCTATGCCAGAGGAGATAATCTTGGCAGTCTTATTAACATGTTTGGACCACGAAAGATTTTGATCGATGTAAAGTCCTAAGGATTTGGTGTGGGGCACTCTATCAATTTCGTGACCTTCAATTTGTACAGTAAGTGAATGGCCACTTGTAGTACTAGCCAGTCTCTGCCGTGAGCCTATTAACATTAATTCCGTTTTGGCAATATTCAGGCTGAGCTTATTTACATTGAGCCATTCATGAAGGTTAGCTAGTACTGCCTGTAGCTAATACCGCTTAATACAGGTTGACCGCTTAATACAGGACCTCTAATATAAAAGAACAAATTCTCCTATCTTGTCCCGTTACTTTTCTTATAAAAAGTACTGTGGAGATTTTACAGGGTCGTTCATAGCGCGGGGGCAGAGGGGGGAAACTCAATTTGTTTCTAACATCACACTGATCACAAGAAAATCGACTAATTGACTGAAAAAATATTCCTTCAATGTGAATTCCAAATGACTATTTTGGAAAATCTTTTGAAGCGAAAGCCAGTACCAATAACCAGTTTTCTTATGAAAATAATGATTTTGTCAGTTGGGCTGCCTATGGTTTAGAATTCGGTGTGTAAATAAAGACTGACAAGCCTACGTCACTTTCTGGCGCGTGTTTTAGCCTTTTTAAATCTAGCTTATACAAGTAGGTTTTTTTTTTTAAGGGATCAATTGGTTTTAAAAGCCTGCGCTGCTCGCAAGTATTTGTAGCGGGTTTGGATTTAACCATCATATGTTCATCATCCGACAGGTCATTTTCACCTAATGATTTTTCAGTTTCCTCTTTTGAATTCTCTTCGTTTTGAATATGACCTCTTATTCCGTGTGTTGAACGACGTTGTTTTTATACCACATAGGGCATTTCAGCTGGGTTTGGCTTGGCTCTTTTAAGTGCTTGATAGTTTTAACTGCCTTTCTTGTTGAGATTTGGGTAATGTTAGGACAGGAATTAATCATTGCTTGTATCGTGCAATGAGCTTCATTCTGTAATTGCTGCAATGCCGGGCCCGGATATTAGTGTTTGTCACAAGAAGTTGTGTTTCTTGGCACGGCTATTTGGTTTAATTTTTAGTTCTCTAGTAATCGTTGTAGCGTGTTATAGAGCTATGCAACGTGTCACAGTAATACTGAAAAGGCTTGAATTGTATTTAAATAACGAGTGTGTTTTTGCAAATGCTTCGCTCCACTGATATAGTGCGTTTGAATTGTGGAGGCTCAGTCAGTTTTCTCCCTTTGTTTGCAGCAGTGCATAGACTGTGTTTTAAAATGAGAGACAATATTTGCTTCAAGCTAAACAAGATGTTAACTCCATAAAAAGACCGTAAACGTCTTAGAGGCAACTTTTTGTGTATTAAGCGATCACCCTCGGCCGGGGAATGGCTAAGTGACCGCTTAATACAGGTTGTACAAAATACAGGTCAGAACACGGTGAAAATGTCATTTTACATTACGTAGTAAACAGCTTATGCATAAAAGCTAACGTAGCTGCTACTAAAAATAGTTCGCGGGAAAAAATACAGGGAAATCTATGGAAAGTTCAAAACACGACTGGACGCTTTCCGTCACTGTTGCATGCCTCCAATTTTTTTCTTAAAATCCTTTTTCTAGTGCCAAAAGTTTCCAATTCATGAATTTTTCAGAAGCGATGTTTTATTTGACATCGGATTTCCATACAAACACTGTTATTTCAAACCTGTTATTTTTCAGAAGCGATGTTTTATGAAAATTATTTGACATCGGATTTCCATACAAACACTGTTATTTCAAACCTGTTATTTTTCAGAAGCGATGTTTTATGAAAATTATTTGACATCGGATTTCCATACAAACACTGTTATTTCAAACCTGTTATTTTTCAGAAGCGATGTTTTATGAAAATTATTTGACATCGGTTTTCCATACAAACACTGTTATTTCAAACCTGTTATTTTTCAGAAGCGATGTTTTATGAAAATTATTTGACATCGGATTTCCATACAAACACTGTTATTTCAAACCTGTTATTTTTCAGAAGCGATGTTTTATGAAAATTATTTGACATCGGTTTTCCATACAAACACTGTTATTTCAAACCTGTTATTTTTCAGAAGCGATGTTTTATGAAAATTATTTGACATCGGTTTTCCATACAAACACTGTTATTTCAAACCTGTTATTTTTCAGAAGCGATGTTTTATGAAAATTATTTGACATCGGATTTCTATACAAACACTGTTATTTCAAACCTGTTATTTTTCAGAAGCGATGTTTTATGAAAATTATTTGACATCAAATTTCCATACAAACACTGTTATTTCAAACCTGTTATTTTTCAGAAGCGATGTTTTATGAAAATTATTTGACATCGGATTTCCATACAAACACTGTTATTTCAAACCTGTTATTTTTCAGAAGCGATGTTTTATGAAAATTATTTGACATCGGATTTCCATACAAACACTGTTATTTCAAACCTGTTATTTTTCAGAAGCGATGTTTTATGAAAATTATTTGACATAGGATTTCCATACAAACACTGTTATTTCAAACCTGTTATTTTTCAGAAGCGATGTTTTATGAAAATTATTTGACATCGGATTTCCATACAAACACTGTTATTTCAAACCTGTTATTTTTCAGAAGCGATGTTTTATGAAAATTATTTGACATCGGTTTTCCATACAAACACTGTTATTTCAAACCTGTTATTTTTCAGAAGCGATGTTTTATGAAAATTATTTGACATCGGATTTCCATACAAACACTGTTATTTCAAACCTGTTATTTTTCAGAAGCGATGTTTTATGAAAATTATTTGACATCGGTTTTCCATACAAACACTGTTATTTCAAACCTGTTATTTTTCAGAAGCGATGTTTTATGAAAATTATTTGACATCGGTTTTCCATACAAACACTGTTATTTCAAACCTGTTATTTTTCAGAAGCGATGTTTTATGAAAATTATTTGACATCGGATTTCTATACAAACACTGTTATTTCAAACCTGTTATTTTTCAGAAGCGATGTTTTATGAAAATTATTTGACATCGGTTTTCCATACAAACACTGTTATTTCAAACCTGTTATTTTTCAGAAGCGATGTTTTATGAAAATTATTTGACATCAAATTTCCATACAAACACTGTTATTTCAAACCTGTTATTTTTCAGAAGCGATGTTTTATGAAAATTATTTGACATCGGATTTCCATACGAACACTGTTATTTCAAACCTGTTATTTTTCGGAAGCGATGTTTTATGAAAATTATTTGACATCGGATTTCCATAGAAACACTGTTATTTCAAGCCTGTTTGCCTACCCGTCAAAATGGCGTCGAAAACCGTGATAAGGCCTATTCCAGAAAGTAACTAAAGGTGGATTTCCACTGTCGCGTAAATTTTACGTGCGTACAGACGTGCATTGAGCTGGCTTTACGTACGTAAATAAAATAAGAAGCGATGTATCAGTCGCGTGCGTAAACGTAAAAAGTTGAATGCTGTTCAACTTTTTACATTTACGCACGCCGCTCATACATCGCGTCTTATTTTATTTACGTACGTAAAGCCAGCTCAATTCACGTCTGTACGCAGGTAAAATTTACGCGACAGTGGAACTCCACCTTAAGGCATTCGCAGAAAGTCTGATTGTGTTGATTAGCTAGGTAAACTTACGGTATTTAACTGAAAGCAAGTTTTCTCACAAAGAAGTGCGACAACATAAGTTAAGCCGGCGATGGTTCTTGAAACGAACAACTTCACAGCTAGAATAATCAATGACATCGCTAATTCGAAAATATTTCGTTCTCGATCTAAAGCAAACACGACAGTGAAATTAAAAGAAACAACATAAAATAAAACATGATTGTTCAAGACTTACTGAGACCTTTAAGTTGTTTTCCTGTCAGGTCCATTCGCTCCCCAGCAAAGTCACAACTGATACCGTTCTGTCGATCGCCTGAATCGCTGATCCACTGACCGCGCGCTTATTTCTCTTCCCAAAGAAGGCCTGAAAGTCAATATAATCATCCTGTTAATGTGATCATCATGTTACATGTTGTCGCCGAAACGTCATGTTTTAATCTTGCTACTTTTTATTCTGAAATAATACAACAGTCCTGACAAAAGAAACCTCTGACACCGCAGGTCTCTTATGCCAGCGGAGATGGTCTTGTGCTCAGTCCGACAAAGAGGGAGAGGAAAGCCGGCCCCTAGACCTTATTTTGGCAGACCCCTTTCGGCTAGCGCTCACATCTGACTCTCTAACATTGAGTTGCATCTACATATAACATGAACAGCTGTCTTCCAAGTGGTACGTCTTGAGGTACATGCTAAAACTCACAAAACGAATAGAGAAATACCTCGTTGTTTATTTCAACAAAATGATCAGGCAATGATCAAAAGTATGAAAAGCTAGAGGGAAAAACGCACTTGTGATTAGTTCACGGTCAAGCGCATGCGCGAGCAGACCGGCTCAAAAATAAATTGTACGGGTCGACACTAAATTCGATGCGACCTTGTGGTGGAACAATCTGTTGAAATCGCGTCCGAATTTGGATCATCCACTTTTCGTTCTTCACTTTTTATAATCTTTGTTTCCTGTTGTAAATATAAGTTCGATTTTTGTAAGGTTAAAAGTGTTTTAGCATCCGAAAACGACATTTTTGTTGATAGCGCGGCCGACCGGCGACGGGACGTTCTGTGGACTCTCCGGAAGCACAGAAGTTAAGCGGACAGAGTGGAGTGGATGTAGAAATCCTGTGCAGTTAACAAGATACGTCCACCAAACGTGGAAAATTGGTAAAGGGATAAGTCTGTTTAAAATAGACAACGATTTCGCGGCACATCTGCTTTCGCTGGAAATGGCAAAGGTCACCAACTGGCTTTGGATGAACTCGCGAGGATTTTCTTGATTTCAATCGTACTGTTTGTTCATATGGAATTCAACTGTCAAAAACGGAGAATTCGACGGACAAACAGCATCAAACATCAGTGTTTTACTTTGGATGGAAAAAATTGAGCAACAGTGAGACGCGAAGCGAATAAATATGAGATCAAATGTGCGAGTTAGTTGTAGTCTATTAGCGGGCTCGAATAGCGGGCAGTAGAAAAAAATCCAAAAGATTTGCGGCAAACTACAAAATCTATTGTAAGGTATTCATTTATCTATACAATTATGGTCATTGCGAGTGGCAAACGCAGTTTTGATTTGCCACTATGGCAGAGTTTTCTCAAATGCATTCCAGCATCTCTGAAGGACGCTCAGCGTTGTTACTAAACAGTCGCACCGCTTCTTGAAGCTTGCGGATTTCTCGTTTTTCGCCTTCTCGCTGGTCTAATAAAATCAGGTTATCGAGTGTACACACTATATAGTAAGTTTATCACTGAATGCTGATGAAATACTGGATTTAGGGAGCTTCTCGGATTTTCGAACCGCGCGTAATAAAAAAAGGTCAATGCCGCGAGATATCGACATTGTACTAAAATAAAACCGTATACGTTTGCATAACTTCTTGCATTTCTTGAATGTCCAAGCGGCGCTGCAAAAATCCCCATGTGTTTTACATGGACAGCCTTTTTTTTTTCTTTCTGAAACGTGACCAAAACACTGGTCGGTCATGTCAGTTTTATTTTTATGCCAGCAAGTTATACTGAAGACTTGCCCGCCGCCAAAAACAATTGGCTTGACAGCGCTTACGTTATCGCTCGCACATGCGCCGAACCGTGAAACTCTCCCTTTAACGACAAGAGAATCTTTTCATTATTTTAATTTTGTTTTATAAAAGAAAAACGCTCAATGTATGATTGTGATTGTTCATTCTACCCCAAGGCTTGGCATCCGTACAGATCGACGTTGTAGTTCAGTTTTTCATCTCAGTTAACCCTTTAACCTCTAATATCAAAGAACAAATTCTCCCATCTTGTCCCGTTACTTTTCTTATAAAAGTACTGTGGAGAAGTTATTAAAATACAGTCGAACCTGTATTAAGCGGTCACCCTCGGGGAATGGCTAAGTGACCGCTTACATACAAACATACATACATACATACATAAACTTTATCTAGACACGGTAAAAACATCAGTTACATGCACGACAAAAATTAAACCTGATTTACATGTTTGCCGTGTGGGAGTACGAGGAGGACTATTGGCGATCTATCTCATTTCTAAAATTAGTAAAAGATCTAATGGCTCTGACGTTAGATGGAAGGCTGTTCCACAAATGTGCTCCACTGTAGCAGAAACTACGTTTCAAAAAATCGGTACGAGGCTTAGGCAGAGCCAATTTGCTGTCACTATTTCTAAGTCCATAGTCCGTGCTGAAGGGCTTAAGGTACTCCGAAGACTGATCATTTAAAGTTTTAAACATGATTTTCAATTTTTGCTTCTTCATTCTGGTACAGAGATTATCCCCGGTCCCAGCTTACCGCGTAGGGCGGTGGCGCTAGAATAGTAATCTGACTTTGTTATGACCCGAATGGCGCGAGTTTGTAGTTTTTGTAATTTGTCAGCTAATTCGTTGCTGAGACCGTCCCACACAGGACAGCAATAATCAAAATATGGTTCAATAAGGGCTCTATATAGTAATATTGCTGTATCGTCGCAAATGAACGGCCTCAGTTTTTTAAGTGCACCTATGCCAGAGGAGATAATCTTGGCAGTCTTATTAACATGTTTGGACCACGAAAGATTTTGATCGATGTAAAGTCCTAAGGATTTGGTGTGGGGCACTCTATCAATTTCGTGACCTTCAATTTGTACAGTAAGTGAATGGCCACTTGTAGTACTAGCCAGTCTCTGCCGTGAGCCTATTAACATTAATTCCGTTTTGGCAATATTCAGGCTGAGCTTATTTACATTGAGCCATTCATGAAGGTTAGCTAGTACTGCCTGTAGCTAATACCGCTTAATACAGGTTGACCGCTTAATACAGGACCTCTAATATAAAAGAACAAATTCTCCTATCTTGTCCCGTTACTTTTCTTATAAAAAGTACTGTGGAGATTTTACAGGGTCGTTCATAGCGCGGGGGCAGAGGGGGGAAACTCAATTTGTTTCTAACATCACACTGATCACAAGAAAATCGACTAATTGACTGAAAAAATATTCCTTCAATGTGAATTCCAAATGACTATTTTGGAAAATCTTTTGAAGCGAAAGCCAGTACCAATAACCAGTTTTCTTATGAAAATAATGATTTTGTCAGTTGGGCTGCCTATGGTTTAGAATTCGGTGTGTAAATAAAGACTGACAAGCCTACGTCACTTTCTGGCGCGTGTTTTAGCCTTTTTAAATCTAGCTTATACAAGTAGGTTTTTTTTTTTAAGGGATCAATTGGTTTTAAAAGCCTGCGCTGCTCGCAAGTATTTGTAGCGGGTTTGGATTTAACCATCATATGTTCATCATCCGACAGGTCATTTTCACCTAATGATTTTTCAGTTTCCTCTTTTGAATTCTCTTCGTTTTGAATATGACCTCTTATTCCGTGTGTTGAACGACGTTGTTTTTATACCACATAGGGCATTTCAGCTGGGTTTGGCTTGGCTCTTTTAAGTGCTTGATAGTTTTAACTGCCTTTCTTGTTGAGATTTGGGTAATGTTAGGACAGGAATTAATCATTGCTTGTATCGTGCAATGAGCTTCATTCTGTAATTGCTGCAATGCCGGGCCCGGATATTAGTGTTTGTCACAAGAAGTTGTGTTTCTTGGCACGGCTATTTGGTTTAATTTTTAGTTCTCTAGTAATCGTTGTAGCGTGTTATAGAGCTATGCAACGTGTCACAGTAATACTGAAAAGGCTTGAATTGTATTTAAATAACGAGTGTGTTTTTGCAAATGCTTCGCTCCACTGATATAGTGCGTTTGAATTGTGGAGGCTCAGTCAGTTTTCTCCCTTTGTTTGCAGCAGTGCATAGACTGTGTTTTAAAATGAGAGACAATATTTGCTTCAAGCTAAACAAGATGTTAACTCCATAAAAAGACCGTAAACGTCTTAGAGGCAACTTTTTGTGTATTAAGCGATCACCCTCGGCCGGGGAATGGCTAAGTGACCGCTTAATACAGGTTGTACAAAATACAGGTCAGAACACGGTGAAAATGTCATTTTACATTACGTAGTAAACAGCTTATGCATAAAAGCTAACGTAGCTGCTACTAAAAATAGTTCGCGGGAAAAAATACAGGGAAATCTATGGAAAGTTCAAAACACGACTGGACGCTTTCCGTCACTGTTGCATGCCTCCAATTTTTTTCTTAAAATCCTTTTTCTAGTGCCAAAAGTTTCCAATTCATGAATTTTTCAGAAGCGATGTTTTATTTCACATCGGATTTCCATACAAACACTGTTATTTCAAACCTGTTATTTTTCAGAAGCGATGTTTTATGAAAATTATTTGACATCGGATTTCCATACAAACACTGTTATTTCAAACCTGTTATTTTTCAGAAGCGATGTTTTATGAAAATTATTTGACATCGGATTTCCATACAAACACTGTTATTTCAAACCTGTTATTTTTCAGAAGCGATGTTTTATGAAAATTATTTGACATCAAATTTCCATACAAACACTGTTATTTCAAACCTGTTATTTTTCAGAAGCGATGTTTTATGAAAATTATTTGACATCGGATTTCCATACAAACACTGTTATTTCAAACCTGTTATTTTTCAGAAGCGATGTTTTATGAAAATTATTTGACATCGGATTTCCATACAAACACTGTTATTTCAAACCTGTTATTTTTCAGAAGCGATGTTTTATGAAAATTATTTGACATAGGATTTCCATACAAACACTGTTATTTCAAACCTGTTATTTTTCAGAAGCGATGTTTTATGAAAATTATTTGACATCGGATTTCCATACAAACACTGTTATTTCAAACCTGTTATTTTTCAGAAGCGATGTTTTATGAAAATTATTTGACATCGGTTTTCCATACAAACACTGTTATTTCAAACCTGTTATTTTTCAGAAGCGATGTTTTATGAAAATTATTTGACATCGGATTTCCATACAAACACTGTTATTTCAAACCTGTTATTTTTCAGAAGCGATGTTTTATGAAAATTATTTGACATCGGTTTTCCATACAAACACTGTTATTTCAAACCTGTTATTTTTCAGAAGCGATGTTTTATGAAAATTATTTGACATCGGTTTTCCATACAAACACTGTTATTTCAAACCTGTTATTTTTCAGAAGCGATGTTTTATGAAAATTATTTGACATCGGATTTCTATACAAACACTGTTATTTCAAACCTGTTATTTTTCAGAAGCGATGTTTTATGAAAATTATTTGACATCGGTTTTCCATACAAACACTGTTATTTCAAACCTGTTATTTTTCAGAAGCGATGTTTTATGAAAATTATTTGACATCGGATTTCCATACAAACACTGTTATTTCAAACCTGTTATTTTTCAGAAGCGATGTTTTATGAAAATTATTTGACATCGGTTTTCCATACAAACACTGTTATTTCAAACCTGTTATTTTTCAGAAGCGATGTTTTATGAAAATTATTTGACATCGGTTTTCCATACAAACACTGTTATTTCAAACCTGTTATTTTTCAGAAGCGATGTTTTATGAAAATTATTTGACATCGGATTTCTATACAAACACTGTTATTTCAAACCTGTTATTTTTCAGAAGCGATGTTTTATGAAAATTATTTGACATCGGTTTTCCATACAAACACTGTTATTTCAAACCTGTTATTTTTCAGAAGCGATGTTTTATGAAAATTATTTGACATCAAATTTCCATACAAACACTGTTATTTCAAACCTGTTATTTTTCAGAAGCGATGTTTTATGAAAATTATTTGACATCGGATTTCCATACGAACACTGTTATTTCAAACCTGTTATTTTTCGGAAGCGATGTTTTATGAAAATTATTTGACATCGGATTTCCATAGAAACACTGTTATTTCAAGCCTGTTTGCCTACCCGTCAAAATGGCGTCGAAAACCGTGATAAGGCCTATTCCAGAAAGTAACTAAAGGTGGATTTCCACTGTCGCGTAAATTTTACGTGCGTACAGACGTGCATTGAGCTGGCTTTACGTACGTAAATAAAATAAGAAGCGATGTATCAGTCGCGTGCGTAAACGTAAAAAGTTGAATGCTGTTCAACTTTTTACATTTACGCACGCCGCTCATACATCGCGTCTTATTTTATTTACGTACGTAAAGCCAGCTCAATTCACGTCTGTACGCAGGTAAAATTTACGCGACAGTGGAACTCCACCTTAAGGCATTCGCAGAAAGTCTGATTGTGTTGATTAGCTAGGTAAACTTACGGTATTTAACTGAAAGCAAGTTTTCTCACAAAGAAGTGCGACAACATAAGTTAAGCCGGCGATGGTTCTTGAAACGAACAACTTCACAGCTAGAATAATCAATGACATCGCTAATTCGAAAATATTTCGTTCTCGATCTAAAGCAAACACGACAGTGAAATTAAAAGAAACAACATAAAATAAAACATGATTGTTCAAGACTTACTGAGACCTTTAAGTTGTTTTCCTGTCAGGTCCATTCGCTCCCCAGCAAAGTCACAACTGATACCGTTCTGTCGATCGCCTGAATCGCTGATCCACTGACCGCGCGCTTATTTCTCTTCCCAAAGAAGGCCTGAAAGTCAATATAATCATCCTGTTAATGTGATCATCATGTTACATGTTGTCGCCGAAACGTCATGTTTTAATCTTGCTACTTTTTATTCTGAAATAATACAACAGTCCTGACAAAAGAAACCTCTGACACCGCAGGTCTCTTATGCCAGCGGAGATGGTCTTGTGCTCAGTCCGACAAAGAGGGAGAGGAAAGCCGGCCCCTAGACCTTATTTTGGCAGACCCCTTTCGGCTAGCGCTCACATCTGACTCTCTAACATTGAGTTGCATCTACATATAACATGAACAGCTGTCTTCCAAGTGGTACGTCTTGAGGTACATGCTAAAACTCACAAAACGAATAGAGAAATACCTCGTTGTTTATTTCAACAAAATGATCAGGCAATGATCAAAAGTATGAAAAGCTAGAGGGAAAAACGCACTTGTGATTAGTTCACGGTCAAGCGCATGCGCGAGCAGACCGGCTCAAAAATAAATTGTACGGGTCGACACTAAATTCGATGCGACCTTGTGGTGGAACAATCTGTTGAAATCGCGTCCGAATTTGGATCATCCACTTTTCGTTCTTCACTTTTTATAATCTTTGTTTCCTGTTGTAAATATAAGTTCGATTTTTGTAAGGTTAAAAGTGTTTTAGCATCCGAAAACGACATTTTTGTTGATAGCGCGGCCGACCGGCGACGGGACGTTCTGTGGACTCTCCGGAAGCACAGAAGTTAAGCGGACAGAGTGGAGTGGATGTAGAAATCCTGTGCAGTTAACAAGATACGTCCACCAAACGTGGAAAATTGGTAAAGGGATAAGTCTGTTTAAAATAGACAACGATTTCGCGGCACATCTGCTTTCGCTGGAAATGGCAAAGGTCACCAACTGGCTTTGGATGAACTCGCGAGGATTTTCTTGATTTCAATCGTACTGTTTGTTCATATGGAATTCAACTGTCAAAAACGGAGAATTCGACGGACAAACAGCATCAAACATCAGTGTTTTACTTTGGATGGAAAAAATTGAGCAACAGTGAGACGCGAAGCGAATAAATATGAGATCAAATGTGCGAGTTAGTTGTAGTCTATTAGCGGGCTCGAATAGCGGGCAGTAGAAAAAAATCCAAAAGATTTGCGGCAAACTACAAAATCTATTGTAAGGTATTCATTTATCTATACAATTATGGTCATTGCGAGTGGCAAACGCAGTTTTGATTTGCCACTATGGCAGAGTTTTCTCAAATGCATTCCAGCATCTCTGAAGGACGCTCAGCGTTGTTACTAAACAGTCGCACCGCTTCTTGAAGCTTGCGGATTTCTCGTTTTTCGCCTTCTCGCTGGTCTAATAAAATCAGGTTATCGAGTGTACACACTATATAGTAAGTTTATCACTGAATGCTGATGAAATACTGGATTTAGGGAGCTTCTCGGATTTTCGAACCGCGCGTAATAAAAAAAGGTCAATGCCGCGAGATATCGACATTGTACTAAAATAAAACCGTATACGTTTGCATAACTTCTTGCATTTCTTGAATGTCCAAGCGGCGCTGCAAAAATCCCCATGTGTTTTACATGGACAGCCTTTTTTTTTTCTTTCTGAAACGTGACCAAAACACTGGTCGGTCATGTCAGTTTTATTTTTATGCCAGCAAGTTATACTGAAGACTTGCCCGCCGCCAAAAACAATTGGCTTGACAGCGCTTACGTTATCGCTCGCACATGCGCCGAACCGTGAAACTCTCCCTTTAACGACAAGAGAATCTTTTCATTATTTTAATTTTGTTTTATAAAAGAAAAACGCTCAATGTATGATTGTGATTGTTCATTCTACCCCAAGGCTTGGCATCCGTACAGATCGACGTTGTAGTTCAGTTTTTCATCTCAGTTAACCCTTTAACCTCTAATATCAAAGAACAAATTCTCCCATCTTGTCCCGTTACTTTTCTTATAAAAGTACTGTGGAGAAGTTATTAAAATACAGTCGAACCTGTATTAAGCGGTCACCCTCGGGGAATGGCTAAGTGACCGCTTACATACAAACATACATACATACATACATAAACTTTATCTAGACACGGTAAAAACATCAGTTACATGCACGACAAAAATTAAACCTGATTTACATGTTTGCCGTGTGGGAGTACGAGGAGGACTATTGGCGATCTATCTCATTTCTAAAATTAGTAAAAGATCTAATGGCTCTGACGTTAGATGGAAGGCTGTTCCACAAATGTGCTCCACTGTAGCAGAAACTACGTTTCAAAAAATCGGTACGAGGCTTAGGCAGAGCCAATTTGCTGTCACTATTTCTAAGTCCATAGTCCGTGCTGAAGGGCTTAAGGTACTCCGAAGACTGATCATTTAAAGTTTTAAACATGATTTTCAATTTTTGCTTCTTCATTCTGGTACAGAGATTATCCCCGGTCCCAGCTTACCGCGTAGGGCGGTGGCGCTAGAATAGTAATCTGACTTTGTTATGACCCGAATGGCGCGAGTTTGTAGTTTTTGTAATTTGTCAGCTAATTCGTTGCTGAGACCGTCCCACACAGGACAGCAATAATCAAAATATGGTTCAATAAGGGCTCTATATAGTAATATTGCTGTATCGTCGCAAATGAACGGCCTCAGTTTTTTAAGTGCACCTATGCCAGAGGAGATAATCTTGGCAGTCTTATTAACATGTTTGGACCACGAAAGATTTTGATCGATGTAAAGTCCTAAGGATTTGGTGTGGGGCACTCTATCAATTTCGTGACCTTCAATTTGTACAGTAAGTGAATGGCCACTTGTAGTACTAGCCAGTCTCTGCCGTGAGCCTATTAACATTAATTCCGTTTTGGCAATATTCAGGCTGAGCTTATTTACATTGAGCCATTCATGAAGGTTAGCTAGTACTGCCTGTAGCTAATACCGCTTAATACAGGTTGACCGCTTAATACAGGACCTCTAATATAAAAGAACAAATTCTCCTATCTTGTCCCGTTACTTTTCTTATAAAAAGTACTGTGGAGATTTTACAGGGTCGTTCATAGCGCGGGGGCAGAGGGGGGAAACTCAATTTGTTTCTAACATCACACTGATCACAAGAAAATCGACTAATTGACTGAAAAAATATTCCTTCAATGTGAATTCCAAATGACTATTTTGGAAAATCTTTTGAAGCGAAAGCCAGTACCAATAACCAGTTTTCTTATGAAAATAATGATTTTGTCAGTTGGGCTGCCTATGGTTTAGAATTCGGTGTGTAAATAAAGACTGACAAGCCTACGTCACTTTCTGGCGCGTGTTTTAGCCTTTTTAAATCTAGCTTATACAAGTAGGTTTTTTTTTTTAAGGGATCAATTGGTTTTAAAAGCCTGCGCTGCTCGCAAGTATTTGTAGCGGGTTTGGATTTAACCATCATATGTTCATCATCCGACAGGTCATTTTCACCTAATGATTTTTCAGTTTCCTCTTTTGAATTCTCTTCGTTTTGAATATGACCTCTTATTCCGTGTGTTGAACGACGTTGTTTTTATACCACATAGGGCATTTCAGCTGGGTTTGGCTTGGCTCTTTTAAGTGCTTGATAGTTTTAACTGCCTTTCTTGTTGAGATTTGGGTAATGTTAGGACAGGAATTAATCATTGCTTGTATCGTGCAATGAGCTTCATTCTGTAATTGCTGCAATGCCGGGCCCGGATATTAGTGTTTGTCACAAGAAGTTGTGTTTCTTGGCACGGCTATTTGGTTTAATTTTTAGTTCTCTAGTAATCGTTGTAGCGTGTTATAGAGCTATGCAACGTGTCACAGTAATACTGAAAAGGCTTGAATTGTATTTAAATAACGAGTGTGTTTTTGCAAATGCTTCGCTCCACTGATATAGTGCGTTTGAATTGTGGAGGCTCAGTCAGTTTTCTCCCTTTGTTTGCAGCAGTGCATAGACTGTGTTTTAAAATGAGAGACAATATTTGCTTCAAGCTAAACAAGATGTTAACTCCATAAAAAGACCGTAAACGTCTTAGAGGCAACTTTTTGTGTATTAAGCGATCACCCTCGGCCGGGGAATGGCTAAGTGACCGCTTAATACAGGTTGTACAAAATACAGGTCAGAACACGGTGAAAATGTCATTTTACATTACGTAGTAAACAGCTTATGCATAAAAGCTAACGTAGCTGCTACTAAAAATAGTTCGCGGGAAAAAATACAGGGAAATCTATGGAAAGTTCAAAACACGACTGGACGCTTTCCGTCACTGTTGCATGCCTCCAATTTTTTTCTTAAAATCCTTTTTCTAGTGCCAAAAGTTTCCAATTCATGAATTTTTCAGAAGCGATGTTTTATTTCACATCGGATTTCCATACAAACACTGTTATTTCAAACCTGTTATTTTTCAGAAGCGATGTTTTATGAAAATTATTTGACATCGGATTTCCATACAAACACTGTTATTTCAAACCTGTTATTTTTCAGAAGCGATGTTTTATGAAAATTATTTGACATCGGATTTCCATACAAACACTGTTATTTCAAACCTGTTATTTTTCAGAAGCGATGTTTTATGAAAATTATTTGACATCAAATTTCCATACAAACACTGTTATTTCAAACCTGTTATTTTTCAGAAGCGATGTTTTATGAAAATTATTTGACATCGGATTTCCATACAAACACTGTTATTTCAAACCTGTTATTTTTCAGAAGCGATGTTTTATGAAAATTATTTGACATCGGATTTCCATACAAACACTGTTATTTCAAACCTGTTATTTTTCAGAAGCGATGTTTTATGAAAATTATTTGACATAGGATTTCCATACAAACACTGTTATTTCAAACCTGTTATTTTTCAGAAGCGATGTTTTATGAAAATTATTTGACATCGGATTTCCATACAAACACTGTTATTTCAAACCTGTTATTTTTCAGAAGCGATGTTTTATGAAAATTATTTGACATCGGTTTTCCATACAAACACTGTTATTTCAAACCTGTTATTTTTCAGAAGCGATGTTTTATGAAAATTATTTGACATCGGATTTCCATACAAACACTGTTATTTCAAACCTGTTATTTTTCAGAAGCGATGTTTTATGAAAATTATTTGACATCGGTTTTCCATACAAACACTGTTATTTCAAACCTGTTATTTTTCAGAAGCGATGTTTTATGAAAATTATTTGACATCGGTTTTCCATACAAACACTGTTATTTCAAACCTGTTATTTTTCAGAAGCGATGTTTTATGAAAATTATTTGACATCGGATTTCTATACAAACACTGTTATTTCAAACCTGTTATTTTTCAGAAGCGATGTTTTATGAAAATTATTTGACATCAAATTTCCATACAAACACTGTTATTTCAAACCTGTTATTTTTCAGAAGCGATGTTTTATGAAAATTATTTGACATCGGATTTCCATACAAACACTGTTATTTCAAACCTGTTATTTTTCAGAAGCGATGTTTTATGAAAATTATTTGACATCGGTTTTCCATACAAACACTGTTATTTCAAACCTGTTATTTTTCAGAAGCGATGTTTTATGAAAATTATTTGACATCGGTTTTCCATACAAACACTGTTATTTCAAACCTGTTATTTTTCAGAAGCGATGTTTTATGAAAATTATTTGACATCGGATTTCTATACAAACACTGTTATTTCAAACCTGTTATTTTTCAGAAGCGATGTTTTATGAAAATTATTTGACATCGGTTTTCCATACAAACACTGTTATTTCAAACCTGTTATTTTTCAGAAGCGATGTTTTATGAAAATTATTTGACATCAAATTTCCATACAAACACTGTTATTTCAAACCTGTTATTTTTCAGAAGCGATGTTTTATGAAAATTATTTGACATCGGATTTCCATACGAACACTGTTATTTCAAACCTGTTATTTTTCGGAAGCGATGTTTTATGAAAATTATTTGACATCGGATTTCCATAGAAACACTGTTATTTCAAGCCTGTTTGCCTACCCGTCAAAATGGCGTCGAAAACCGTGATAAGGCCTATTCCAGAAAGTAACTAAAGGTGGATTTCCACTGTCGCGTAAATTTTACGTGCGTACAGACGTGCATTGAGCTGGCTTTACGTACGTAAATAAAATAAGAAGCGATGTATCAGTCGCGTGCGTAAACGTAAAAAGTTGAATGCTGTTCAACTTTTTACATTTACGCACGCCGCTCATACATCGCGTCTTATTTTATTTACGTACGTAAAGCCAGCTCAATTCACGTCTGTACGCAGGTAAAATTTACGCGACAGTGGAACTCCACCTTAAGGCATTCGCAGAAAGTCTGATTGTGTTGATTAGCTAGGTAAACTTACGGTATTTAACTGAAAGCAAGTTTTCTCACAAAGAAGTGCGACAACATAAGTTAAGCCGGCGATGGTTCTTGAAACGAACAACTTCACAGCTAGAATAATCAATGACATCGCTAATTCGAAAATATTTCGTTCTCGATCTAAAGCAAACACGACAGTGAAATTAAAAGAAACAACATAAAATAAAACATGATTGTTCAAGACTTACTGAGACCTTTAAGTTGTTTTCCTGTCAGGTCCATTCGCTCCCCAGCAAAGTCACAACTGATACCGTTCTGTCGATCGCCTGAATCGCTGATCCACTGACCGCGCGCTTATTTCTCTTCCCAAAGAAGGCCTGAAAGTCAATATAATCATCCTGTTAATGTGATCATCATGTTACATGTTGTCGCCGAAACGTCATGTTTTAATCTTGCTACTTTTTATTCTGAAATAATACAACAGTCCTGACAAAAGAAACCTCTGACACCGCAGGTCTCTTATGCCAGCGGAGATGGTCTTGTGCTCAGTCCGACAAAGAGGGAGAGGAAAGCCGGCCCCTAGACCTTATTTTGGCAGACCCCTTTCGGCTAGCGCTCACATCTGACTCTCTAACATTGAGTTGCATCTACATATAACATGAACAGCTGTCTTCCAAGTGGTACGTCTTGAGGTACATGCTAAAACTCACAAAACGAATAGAGAAATACCTCGTTGTTTATTTCAACAAAATGATCAGGCAATGATCAAAAGTATGAAAAGCTAGAGGGAAAAACGCACTTGTGATTAGTTCACGGTCAAGCGCATGCGCGAGCAGACCGGCTCAAAAATAAATTGTACGGGTCGACACTAAATTCGATGCGACCTTGTGGTGGAACAATCTGTTGAAATCGCGTCCGAATTTGGATCATCCACTTTTCGTTCTTCACTTTTTATAATCTTTGTTTCCTGTTGTAAATATAAGTTCGATTTTTGTAAGGTTAAAAGTGTTTTAGCATCCGAAAACGACATTTTTGTTGATAGCGCGGCCGACCGGCGACGGGACGTTCTGTGGACTCTCCGGAAGCACAGAAGTTAAGCGGACAGAGTGGAGTGGATGTAGAAATCCTGTGCAGTTAACAAGATACGTCCACCAAACGTGGAAAATTGGTAAAGGGATAAGTCTGTTTAAAATAGACAACGATTTCGCGGCACATCTGCTTTCGCTGGAAATGGCAAAGGTCACCAACTGGCTTTGGATGAACTCGCGAGGATTTTCTTGATTTCAATCGTACTGTTTGTTCATATGGAATTCAACTGTCAAAAACGGAGAATTCGACGGACAAACAGCATCAAACATCAGTGTTTTACTTTGGATGGAAAAAATTGAGCAACAGTGAGACGCGAAGCGAATAAATATGAGATCAAATGTGCGAGTTAGTTGTAGTCTATTAGCGGGCTCGAATAGCGGGCAGTAGAAAAAAATCCAAAAGATTTGCGGCAAACTACAAAATCTATTGTAAGGTATTCATTTATCTATACAATTATGGTCATTGCGAGTGGCAAACGCAGTTTTGATTTGCCACTATGGCAGAGTTTTCTCAAATGCATTCCAGCATCTCTGAAGGACGCTCAGCGTTGTTACTAAACAGTCGCACCGCTTCTTGAAGCTTGCGGATTTCTCGTTTTTCGCCTTCTCGCTGGTCTAATAAAATCAGGTTATCGAGTGTACACACTATATAGTAAGTTTATCACTGAATGCTGATGAAATACTGGATTTAGGGAGCTTCTCGGATTTTCGAACCGCGCGTAATAAAAAAAGGTCAATGCCGCGAGATATCGACATTGTACTAAAATAAAACCGTATACGTTTGCATAACTTCTTGCATTTCTTGAATGTCCAAGCGGCGCTGCAAAAATCCCCATGTGTTTTACATGGACAGCCTTTTTTTTTTCTTTCTGAAACGTGACCAAAACACTGGTCGGTCATGTCAGTTTTATTTTTATGCCAGCAAGTTATACTGAAGACTTGCCCGCCGCCAAAAACAATTGGCTTGACAGCGCTTACGTTATCGCTCGCACATGCGCCGAACCGTGAAACTCTCCCTTTAACGACAAGAGAATCTTTTCATTATTTTAATTTTGTTTTATAAAAGAAAAACGCTCAATGTATGATTGTGATTGTTCATTCTACCCCAAGGCTTGGCATCCGTACAGATCGACGTTGTAGTTCAGTTTTTCATCTCAGTTAACCCTTTAACCTCTAATATCAAAGAACAAATTCTCCCATCTTGTCCCGTTACTTTTCTTATAAAAGTACTGTGGAGAAGTTATTAAAATACAGTCGAACCTGTATTAAGCGGTCACCCTCGGGGAATGGCTAAGTGACCGCTTACATACAAACATACATACATACATACATAAACTTTATCTAGACACGGTAAAAACATCAGTTACATGCACGACAAAAATTAAACCTGATTTACATGTTTGCCGTGTGGGAGTACGAGGAGGACTATTGGCGATCTATCTCATTTCTAAAATTAGTAAAAGATCTAATGGCTCTGACGTTAGATGGAAGGCTGTTCCACAAATGTGCTCCACTGTAGCAGAAACTACGTTTCAAAAAATCGGTACGAGGCTTAGGCAGAGCCAATTTGCTGTCACTATTTCTAAGTCCATAGTCCGTGCTGAAGGGCTTAAGGTACTCCGAAGACTGATCATTTAAAGTTTTAAACATGATTTTCAATTTTTGCTTCTTCATTCTGGTACAGAGATTATCCCCGGTCCCAGCTTACCGCGTAGGGCGGTGGCGCTAGAATAGTAATCTGACTTTGTTATGACCCGAATGGCGCGAGTTTGTAGTTTTTGTAATTTGTCAGCTAATTCGTTGCTGAGACCGTCCCACACAGGACAGCAATAATCAAAATATGGTTCAATAAGGGCTCTATATAGTAATATTGCTGTATCGTCGCAAATGAACGGCCTCAGTTTTTTAAGTGCACCTATGCCAGAGGAGATAATCTTGGCAGTCTTATTAACATGTTTGGACCACGAAAGATTTTGATCGATGTAAAGTCCTAAGGATTTGGTGTGGGGCACTCTATCAATTTCGTGACCTTCAATTTGTACAGTAAGTGAATGGCCACTTGTAGTACTAGCCAGTCTCTGCCGTGAGCCTATTAACATTAATTCCGTTTTGGCAATATTCAGGCTGAGCTTATTTACATTGAGCCATTCATGAAGGTTAGCTAGTACTGCCTGTAGCTAATACCGCTTAATACAGGTTGACCGCTTAATACAGGACCTCTAATATAAAAGAACAAATTCTCCTATCTTGTCCCGTTACTTTTCTTATAAAAAGTACTGTGGAGATTTTACAGGGTCGTTCATAGCGCGGGGGCAGAGGGGGGAAACTCAATTTGTTTCTAACATCACACTGATCACAAGAAAATCGACTAATTGACTGAAAAAATATTCCTTCAATGTGAATTCCAAATGACTATTTTGGAAAATCTTTTGAAGCGAAAGCCAGTACCAATAACCAGTTTTCTTATGAAAATAATGATTTTGTCAGTTGGGCTGCCTATGGTTTAGAATTCGGTGTGTAAATAAAGACTGACAAGCCTACGTCACTTTCTGGCGCGTGTTTTAGCCTTTTTAAATCTAGCTTATACAAGTAGGTTTTTTTTTTTAAGGGATCAATTGGTTTTAAAAGCCTGCGCTGCTCGCAAGTATTTGTAGCGGGTTTGGATTTAACCATCATATGTTCATCATCCGACAGGTCATTTTCACCTAATGATTTTTCAGTTTCCTCTTTTGAATTCTCTTCGTTTTGAATATGACCTCTTATTCCGTGTGTTGAACGACGTTGTTTTTATACCACATAGGGCATTTCAGCTGGGTTTGGCTTGGCTCTTTTAAGTGCTTGATAGTTTTAACTGCCTTTCTTGTTGAGATTTGGGTAATGTTAGGACAGGAATTAATCATTGCTTGTATCGTGCAATGAGCTTCATTCTGTAATTGCTGCAATGCCGGGCCCGGATATTAGTGTTTGTCACAAGAAGTTGTGTTTCTTGGCACGGCTATTTGGTTTAATTTTTAGTTCTCTAGTAATCGTTGTAGCGTGTTATAGAGCTATGCAACGTGTCACAGTAATACTGAAAAGGCTTGAATTGTATTTAAATAACGAGTGTGTTTTTGCAAATGCTTCGCTCCACTGATATAGTGCGTTTGAATTGTGGAGGCTCAGTCAGTTTTCTCCCTTTGTTTGCAGCAGTGCATAGACTGTGTTTTAAAATGAGAGACAATATTTGCTTCAAGCTAAACAAGATGTTAACTCCATAAAAAGACCGTAAACGTCTTAGAGGCAACTTTTTGTGTATTAAGCGATCACCCTCGGCCGGGGAATGGCTAAGTGACCGCTTAATACAGGTTGTACAAAATACAGGTCAGAACACGGTGAAAATGTCATTTTACATTACGTAGTAAACAGCTTATGCATAAAAGCTAACGTAGCTGCTACTAAAAATAGTTCGCGGGAAAAAATACAGGGAAATCTATGGAAAGTTCAAAACACGACTGGACGCTTTCCGTCACTGTTGCATGCCTCCAATTTTTTTCTTAAAATCCTTTTTCTAGTGCCAAAAGTTTCCAATTCATGAATTTTTCAGAAGCGATGTTTTATTTGACATCGGATTTCCATACAAACACTGTTATTTCAAACCTGTTATTTTTCAGAAGCGATGTTTTATGAAAATTATTTGACATCGGATTTCCATACAAACACTGTTATTTCAAACCTGTTATTTTTCAGAAGCGATGTTTTATGAAAATTATTTGACATCGGATTTCCATACAAACACTGTTATTTCAAACCTGTTATTTTTCAGAAGCGATGTTTTATGAAAATTATTTGACATCAAATTTCCATACAAACACTGTTATTTCAAACCTGTTATTTTTCAGAAGCGATGTTTTATGAAAATTATTTGACATCGGATTTCCATACAAACACTGTTATTTCAAACCTGTTATTTTTCAGAAGCGATGTTTTATGAAAATTATTTGACATCGGATTTCCATACAAACACTGTTATTTCAAACCTGTTATTTTTCAGAAGCGATGTTTTATGAAAATTATTTGACATAGGATTTCCATACAAACACTGTTATTTCAAACCTGTTATTTTTCAGAAGCGATGTTTTATGAAAATTATTTGACATCGGATTTCCATACAAACACTGTTATTTCAAACCTGTTATTTTTCAGAAGCGATGTTTTATGAAAATTATTTGACATCGGTTTTCCATACAAACACTGTTATTTCAAACCTGTTATTTTTCAGAAGCGATGTTTTATGAAAATTATTTGACATCGGATTTCCATACAAACACTGTTATTTCAAACCTGTTATTTTTCAGAAGCGATGTTTTATGAAAATTATTTGACATCGGTTTTCCATACAAACACTGTTATTTCAAACCTGTTATTTTTCAGAAGCGATGTTTTATGAAAATTATTTGACATCGGTTTTCCATACAAACACTGTTATTTCAAACCTGTTATTTTTCAGAAGCGATGTTTTATGAAAATTATTTGACATCGGATTTCTATACAAACACTGTTATTTCAAACCTGTTATTTTTCAGAAGCGATGTTTTATGAAAATTATTTGACATCAAATTTCCATACAAACACTGTTATTTCAAACCTGTTATTTTTCAGAAGCGATGTTTTATGAAAATTATTTGACATCGGATTTCCATACAAACACTGTTATTTCAAACCTGTTATTTTTCAGAAGCGATGTTTTATGAAAATTATTTGACATCGGATTTCCATACAAACACTGTTATTTCAAACCTGTTATTTTTCAGAAGCGATGTTTTATGAAAATTATTTGACATAGGATTTCCATACAAACACTGTTATTTCAAACCTGTTATTTTTCAGAAGCGATGTTTTATGAAAATTATTTGACATCGGATTTCCATACAAACACTGTTATTTCAAACCTGTTATTTTTCAGAAGCGATGTTTTATGAAAATTATTTGACATCGGTTTTCCATACAAACACTGTTATTTCAAACCTGTTATTTTTCAGAAGCGATGTTTTATGAAAATTATTTGACATCGGATTTCCATACAAACACTGTTATTTCAAACCTGTTATTTTTCAGAAGCGATGTTTTATGAAAATTATTTGACATCGGTTTTCCATACAAACACTGTTATTTCAAACCTGTTATTTTTCAGAAGCGATGTTTTATGAAAATTATTTGACATCGGTTTTCCATACAAACACTGTTATTTCAAACCTGTTATTTTTCAGAAGCGATGTTTTATGAAAATTATTTGACATCGGATTTCTATACAAACACTGTTATTTCAAACCTGTTATTTTTCAGAAGCGATGTTTTATGAAAATTATTTGACATCGGTTTTCCATACAAACACTGTTATTTCAAACCTGTTATTTTTCAGAAGCGATGTTTTATGAAAATTATTTGACATCAAATTTCCATACAAACACTGTTATTTCAAACCTGTTATTTTTCAGAAGCGATGTTTTATGAAAATTATTTGACATCGGATTTCCATACGAACACTGTTATTTCAAACCTGTTATTTTTCGGAAGCGATGTTTTATGAAAATTATTTGACATCGGATTTCCATAGAAACACTGTTATTTCAAGCCTGTTTGCCTACCCGTCAAAATGGGGTCGAAAACCGTGATAAGGCCTATTCCAGAAAGTAACTAAAGGTGGATTTCCACTGTCGCGTAAATTTTACGTGCGTACAGACGTGCATTGAGCTGGCTTTACGTACGTAAATAAAATAAGAAGCGATGTATCAGTCGCGTGCGTAAACGTAAAAAGTTGAATGCTGTTCAACTTTTTACATTTACGCACGCCGCTCATACATCGCGTCTTATTTTATTTACGTACGTAAAGCCAGCTCAATTCACGTCTGTACGCAGGTAAAATTTACGCGACAGTGGAACTCCACCTTAAGGCATTCGCAGAAAGTCTGATTGTGTTGATTAGCTAGGTAAACTTACGGTATTTAACTGAAAGCAAGTTTTCTCACAAAGAAGTGCGACAACATAAGTTAAGCCGGCGATGGTTCTTGAAACGAACAACTTCACAGCTAGAATAATCAATGACATCGCTAATTCGAAAATATTTCGTTCTCGATCTAAAGCAAACACGACAGTGAAATTAAAAGAAACAACATAAAATAAAACATGATTGTTCAAGACTTACTGAGACCTTTAAGTTGTTTTCCTGTCAGGTCCATTCGCTCCCCAGCAAAGTCACAACTGATACCGTTCTGTCGATCGCCTGAATCGCTGATCCACTGACCGCGCGCTTATTTCTCTTCCCAAAGAAGGCCTGAAAGTCAATATAATCATCCTGTTAATGTGATCATCATGTTACATGTTGTCGCCGAAACGTCATGTTTTAATCTTGCTACTTTTTATTCTGAAATAATACAACAGTCCTGACAAAAGAAACCTCTGACACCGCAGGTCTCTTATGCCAGCGGAGATGGTCTTGTGCTCAGTCCGACAAAGAGGGAGAGGAAAGCCGGCCCCTAGACCTTATTTTGGCAGACCCCTTTCGGCTAGCGCTCACATCTGACTCTCTAACATTGAGTTGCATCTACATATAACATGAACAGCTGTCTTCCAAGTGGTACGTCTTGAGGTACATGCTAAAACTCACAAAACGAATAGAGAAATACCTCGTTGTTTATTTCAACAAAATGATCAGGCAATGATCAAAAGTATGAAAAGCTAGAGGGAAAAACGCACTTGTGATTAGTTCACGGTCAAGCGCATGCGCGAGCAGACCGGCTCAAAAATAAATTGTACGGGTCGACACTAAATTCGATGCGACCTTGTGGTGGAACAATCTGTTGAAATCGCGTCCGAATTTGGATCATCCACTTTTCGTTCTTCACTTTTTATAATCTTTGTTTCCTGTTGTAAATATAAGTTCGATTTTTGTAAGGTTAAAAGTGTTTTAGCATCCGAAAACGACATTTTTGTTGATAGCGCGGCCGACCGGCGACGGGACGTTCTGTGGACTCTCCGGAAGCACAGAAGTTAAGCGGACAGAGTGGAGTGGATGTAGAAATCCTGTGCAGTTAACAAGATACGTCCACCAAACGTGGAAAATTGGTAAAGGGATAAGTCTGTTTAAAATAGACAACGATTTCGCGGCACATCTGCTTTCGCTGGAAATGGCAAAGGTCACCAACTGGCTTTGGATGAACTCGCGAGGATTTTCTTGATTTCAATCGTACTGTTTGTTCATATGGAATTCAACTGTCAAAAACGGAGAATTCGACGGACAAACAGCATCAAACATCAGTGTTTTACTTTGGATGGAAAAAATTGAGCAACAGTGAGACGCGAAGCGAATAAATATGAGATCAAATGTGCGAGTTAGTTGTAGTCTATTAGCGGGCTCGAATAGCGGGCAGTAGAAAAAAATCCAAAAGATTTGCGGCAAACTACAAAATCTATTGTAAGGTATTCATTTATCTATACAATTATGGTCATTGCGAGTGGCAAACGCAGTTTTGATTTGCCACTATGGCAGAGTTTTCTCAAATGCATTCCAGCATCTCTGAAGGACGCTCAGCGTTGTTACTAAACAGTCGCACCGCTTCTTGAAGCTTGCGGATTTCTCGTTTTTCGCCTTCTCGCTGGTCTAATAAAATCAGGTTATCGAGTGTACACACTATATAGTAAGTTTATCACTGAATGCTGATGAAATACTGGATTTAGGGAGCTTCTCGGATTTTCGAACCGCGCGTAATAAAAAAAGGTCAATGCCGCGAGATATCGACATTGTACTAAAATAAAACCGTATACGTTTGCATAACTTCTTGCATTTCTTGAATGTCCAAGCGGCGCTGCAAAAATCCCCATGTGTTTTACATGGACAGCCTTTTTTTTTTCTTTCTGAAACGTGACCAAAACACTGGTCGGTCATGTCAGTTTTATTTTTATGCCAGCAAGTTATACTGAAGACTTGCCCGCCGCCAAAAACAATTGGCTTGACAGCGCTTACGTTATCGCTCGCACATGCGCCGAACCGTGAAACTCTCCCTTTAACGACAAGAGAATCTTTTCATTATTTTAATTTTGTTTTATAAAAGAAAAACGCTCAATGTATGATTGTGATTGTTCATTCTACCCCAAGGCTTGGCATCCGTACAGATCGACGTTGTAGTTCAGTTTTTCATCTCAGTTAACCCTTTAACCTCTAATATCAAAGAACAAATTCTCCCATCTTGTCCCGTTACTTTTCTTATAAAAGTACTGTGGAGAAGTTATTAAAATACAGTCGAACCTGTATTAAGCGGTCACCCTCGGGGAATGGCTAAGTGACCGCTTACATACAAACATACATACATACATACATAAACTTTATCTAGACACGGTAAAAACATCAGTTACATGCACGACAAAAATTAAACCTGATTTACATGTTTGCCGTGTGGGAGTACGAGGAGGACTATTGGCGATCTATCTCATTTCTAAAATTAGTAAAAGATCTAATGGCTCTGACGTTAGATGGAAGGCTGTTCCACAAATGTGCTCCACTGTAGCAGAAACTACGTTTCAAAAAATCGGTACGAGGCTTAGGCAGAGCCAATTTGCTGTCACTATTTCTAAGTCCATAGTCCGTGCTGAAGGGCTTAAGGTACTCCGAAGACTGATCATTTAAAGTTTTAAACATGATTTTCAATTTTTGCTTCTTCATTCTGGTACAGAGATTATCCCCGGTCCCAGCTTACCGCGTAGGGCGGTGGCGCTAGAATAGTAATCTGACTTTGTTATGACCCGAATGGCGCGAGTTTGTAGTTTTTGTAATTTGTCAGCTAATTCGTTGCTGAGACCGTCCCACACAGGACAGCAATAATCAAAATATGGTTCAATAAGGGCTCTATATAGTAATATTGCTGTATCGTCGCAAATGAACGGCCTCAGTTTTTTAAGTGCACCTATGCCAGAGGAGATAATCTTGGCAGTCTTATTAACATGTTTGGACCACGAAAGATTTTGATCGATGTAAAGTCCTAAGGATTTGGTGTGGGGCACTCTATCAATTTCGTGACCTTCAATTTGTACAGTAAGTGAATGGCCACTTGTAGTACTAGCCAGTCTCTGCCGTGAGCCTATTAACATTAATTCCGTTTTGGCAATATTCAGGCTGAGCTTATTTACATTGAGCCATTCATGAAGGTTAGCTAGTACTGCCTGTAGCTAATACCGCTTAATACAGGTTGACCGCTTAATACAGGACCTCTAATATAAAAGAACAAATTCTCCTATCTTGTCCCGTTACTTTTCTTATAAAAAGTACTGTGGAGATTTTACAGGGTCGTTCATAGCGCGGGGGCAGAGGGGGGAAACTCAATTTGTTTCTAACATCACACTGATCACAAGAAAATCGACTAATTGACTGAAAAAATATTCCTTCAATGTGAATTCCAAATGACTATTTTGGAAAATCTTTTGAAGCGAAAGCCAGTACCAATAACCAGTTTTCTTATGAAAATAATGATTTTGTCAGTTGGGCTGCCTATGGTTTAGAATTCGGTGTGTAAATAAAGACTGACAAGCCTACGTCACTTTCTGGCGCGTGTTTTAGCCTTTTTAAATCTAGCTTATACAAGTAGGTTTTTTTTTTTAAGGGATCAATTGGTTTTAAAAGCCTGCGCTGCTCGCAAGTATTTGTAGCGGGTTTGGATTTAACCATCATATGTTCATCATCCGACAGGTCATTTTCACCTAATGATTTTTCAGTTTCCTCTTTTGAATTCTCTTCGTTTTGAATATGACCTCTTATTCCGTGTGTTGAACGACGTTGTTTTTATACCACATAGGGCATTTCAGCTGGGTTTGGCTTGGCTCTTTTAAGTGCTTGATAGTTTTAACTGCCTTTCTTGTTGAGATTTGGGTAATGTTAGGACAGGAATTAATCATTGCTTGTATCGTGCAATGAGCTTCATTCTGTAATTGCTGCAATGCCGGGCCCGGATATTAGTGTTTGTCACAAGAAGTTGTGTTTCTTGGCACGGCTATTTGGTTTAATTTTTAGTTCTCTAGTAATCGTTGTAGCGTGTTATAGAGCTATGCAACGTGTCACAGTAATACTGAAAAGGCTTGAATTGTATTTAAATAACGAGTGTGTTTTTGCAAATGCTTCGCTCCACTGATATAGTGCGTTTGAATTGTGGAGGCTCAGTCAGTTTTCTCCCTTTGTTTGCAGCAGTGCATAGACTGTGTTTTAAAATGAGAGACAATATTTGCTTCAAGCTAAACAAGATGTTAACTCCATAAAAAGACCGTAAACGTCTTAGAGGCAACTTTTTGTGTATTAAGCGATCACCCTCGGCCGGGGAATGGCTAAGTGACCGCTTAATACAGGTTGTACAAAATACAGGTCAGAACACGGTGAAAATGTCATTTTACATTACGTAGTAAACAGCTTATGCATAAAAGCTAACGTAGCTGCTACTAAAAATAGTTCGCGGGAAAAAATACAGGGAAATCTATGGAAAGTTCAAAACACGACTGGACGCTTTCCGTCACTGTTGCATGCCTCCAATTTTTTTCTTAAAATCCTTTTTCTAGTGCCAAAAGTTTCCAATTCATGAATTTTTCAGAAGCGATGTTTTATTTGACATCGGATTTCCATACAAACACTGTTATTTCAAACCTGTTATTTTTCAGAAGCGATGTTTTATGAAAATTATTTGACATCGGATTTCCATACAAACACTGTTATTTCAAACCTGTTATTTTTCAGAAGCGATGTTTTATGAAAATTATTTGACATCGGATTTCCATACAAACACTGTTATTTCAAACCTGTTATTTTTCAGAAGCGATGTTTTATGAAAATTATTTGACATCAAATTTCCATACAAACACTGTTATTTCAAACCTGTTATTTTTCAGAAGCGATGTTTTATGAAAATTATTTGACATCGGATTTCCATACAAACACTGTTATTTCAAACCTGTTATTTTTCAGAAGCGATGTTTTATGAAAATTATTTGACATCGGATTTCCATACAAACACTGTTATTTCAAACCTGTTATTTTTCAGAAGCGATGTTTTATGAAAATTATTTGACATAGGATTTCCATACAAACACTGTTATTTCAAACCTGTTATTTTTCAGAAGCGATGTTTTATGAAAATTATTTGACATCGGATTTCCATACAAACACTGTTATTTCAAACCTGTTATTTTTCAGAAGCGATGTTTTATGAAAATTATTTGACATCGGTTTTCCATACAAACACTGTTATTTCAAACCTGTTATTTTTCAGAAGCGATGTTTTATGAAAATTATTTGACATCGGATTTCCATACAAACACTGTTATTTCAAACCTGTTATTTTTCAGAAGCGATGTTTTATGAAAATTATTTGACATCGGTTTTCCATACAAACACTGTTATTTCAAACCTGTTATTTTTCAGAAGCGATGTTTTATGAAAATTATTTGACATCGGTTTTCCATACAAACACTGTTATTTCAAACCTGTTATTTTTCAGAAGCGATGTTTTATGAAAATTATTTGACATCGGATTTCTATACAAACACTGTTATTTCAAACCTGTTATTTTTCAGAAGCGATGTTTTATGAAAATTATTTGACATCAAATTTCCATACAAACACTGTTATTTCAAACCTGTTATTTTTCAGAAGCGATGTTTTATGAAAATTATTTGACATCGGATTTCCATACAAACACTGTTATTTCAAACCTGTTATTTTTCAGAAGCGATGTTTTATGAAAATTATTTGACATCGGATTTCCATACAAACACTGTTATTTCAAACCTGTTATTTTTCAGAAGCGATGTTTTATGAAAATTATTTGACATAGGATTTCCATACAAACACTGTTATTTCAAACCTGTTATTTTTCAGAAGCGATGTTTTATGAAAATTATTTGACATCGGATTTCCATACAAACACTGTTATTTCAAACCTGTTATTTTTCAGAAGCGATGTTTTATGAAAATTATTTGACATCGGTTTTCCATACAAACACTGTTATTTCAAACCTGTTATTTTTCAGAAGCGATGTTTTATGAAAATTATTTGACATCGGATTTCCATACAAACACTGTTATTTCAAACCTGTTATTTTTCAGAAGCGATGTTTTATGAAAATTATTTGACATCGGTTTTCCATACAAACACTGTTATTTCAAACCTGTTATTTTTCAGAAGCGATGTTTTATGAAAATTATTTGACATCGGTTTTCCATACAAACACTGTTATTTCAAACCTGTTATTTTTCAGAAGCGATGTTTTATGAAAATTATTTGACATCGGATTTCCATACAAACACTGTTATTTCAAACCTGTTATTTTTCAGAAGCGATGTTTTATGAAAATTATTTGACATCGGTTTTCCATACAAACACTGTTATTTCAAACCTGTTATTTTTCAGAAGCGATGTTTTATGAAAATTATTTGACATCAAATTTCCATACAAACACTGTTATTTCAAACCTGTTATTTTTCAGAAGCGATGTTTTATGAAAATTATTTGACATCGGATTTCCATACGAACACTGTTATTTCAAACCTGTTATTTTTCGGAAGCGATGTTTTATGAAAATTATTTGACATCGGATTTCCATAGAAACACTGTTATTTCAAGCCTGTTTGCCTACCCGTCAAAATGGGGTCGAAAACCGTGATAAGGCCTATTCCAGAAAGTAACTAAAGGTGGATTTCCACTGTCGCGTAAATTTTACGTGCGTACAGACGTGCATTGAGCTGGCTTTACGTACGTAAATAAAATAAGAAGCGATGTATCAGTCGCGTGCGTAAACGTAAAAAGTTGAATGCTGTTCAACTTTTTACATTTACGCACGCCGCTCATACATCGCGTCTTATTTTATTTACGTACGTAAAGCCAGCTCAATTCACGTCTGTACGCAGGTAAAATTTACGCGACAGTGGAACTCCACCTTAAGGCATTCGCAGAAAGTCTGATTGTGTTGATTAGCTAGGTAAACTTACGGTATTTAACTGAAAGCAAGTTTTCTCACAAAGAAGTGCGACAACATAAGTTAAGCCGGCGATGGTTCTTGAAACGAACAACTTCACAGCTAGAATAATCAATGACATCGCTAATTCGAAAATATTTCGTTCTCGATCTAAAGCAAACACGACAGTGAAATTAAAAGAAACAACATAAAATAAAACATGATTGTTCAAGACTTACTGAGACCTTTAAGTTGTTTTCCTGTCAGGTCCATTCGCTCCCCAGCAAAGTCACAACTGATACCGTTCTGTCGATCGCCTGAATCGCTGATCCACTGACCGCGCGCTTATTTCTCTTCCCAAAGAAGGCCTGAAAGTCAATATAATCATCCTGTTAATGTGATCATCATGTTACATGTTGTCGCCGAAACGTCATGTTTTAATCTTGCTACTTTTTATTCTGAAATAATACAACAGTCCTGACAAAAGAAACCTCTGACACCGCAGGTCTCTTATGCCAGCGGAGATGGTCTTGTGCTCAGTCCGACAAAGAGGGAGAGGAAAGCCGGCCCCTAGACCTTATTTTGGCAGACCCCTTTCGGCTAGCGCTCACATCTGACTCTCTAACATTGAGTTGCATCTACATATAACATGAACAGCTGTCTTCCAAGTGGTACGTCTTGAGGTACATGCTAAAACTCACAAAACGAATAGAGAAATACCTCGTTGTTTATTTCAACAAAATGATCAGGCAATGATCAAAAGTATGAAAAGCTAGAGGGAAAAACGCACTTGTGATTAGTTCACGGTCAAGCGCATGCGCGAGCAGACCGGCTCAAAAATAAATTGTACGGGTCGACACTAAATTCGATGCGACCTTGTGGTGGAACAATCTGTTGAAATCGCGTCCGAATTTGGATCATCCACTTTTCGTTCTTCACTTTTTATAATCTTTGTTTCCTGTTGTAAATATAAGTTCGATTTTTGTAAGGTTAAAAGTGTTTTAGCATCCGAAAACGACATTTTTGTTGATAGCGCGGCCGACCGGCGACGGGACGTTCTGTGGACTCTCCGGAAGCACAGAAGTTAAGCGGACAGAGTGGAGTGGATGTAGAAATCCTGTGCAGTTAACAAGATACGTCCACCAAACGTGGAAAATTGGTAAAGGGATAAGTCTGTTTAAAATAGACAACGATTTCGCGGCACATCTGCTTTCGCTGGAAATGGCAAAGGTCACCAACTGGCTTTGGATGAACTCGCGAGGATTTTCTTGATTTCAATCGTACTGTTTGTTCATATGGAATTCAACTGTCAAAAACGGAGAATTCGACGGACAAACAGCATCAAACATCAGTGTTTTACTTTGGATGGAAAAAATTGAGCAACAGTGAGACGCGAAGCGAATAAATATGAGATCAAATGTGCGAGTTAGTTGTAGTCTATTAGCGGGCTCGAATAGCGGGCAGTAGAAAAAAATCCAAAAGATTTGCGGCAAACTACAAAATCTATTGTAAGGTATTCATTTATCTATACAATTATGGTCATTGCGAGTGGCAAACGCAGTTTTGATTTGCCACTATGGCAGAGTTTTCTCAAATGCATTCCAGCATCTCTGAAGGACGCTCAGCGTTGTTACTAAACAGTCGCACCGCTTCTTGAAGCTTGCGGATTTCTCGTTTTTCGCCTTCTCGCTGGTCTAATAAAATCAGGTTATCGAGTGTACACACTATATAGTAAGTTTATCACTGAATGCTGATGAAATACTGGATTTAGGGAGCTTCTCGGATTTTCGAACCGCGCGTAATAAAAAAAGGTCAATGCCGCGAGATATCGACATTGTACTAAAATAAAACCGTATACGTTTGCATAACTTCTTGCATTTCTTGAATGTCCAAGCGGCGCTGCAAAAATCCCCATGTGTTTTACATGGACAGCCTTTTTTTTTTCTTTCTGAAACGTGACCAAAACACTGGTCGGTCATGTCAGTTTTATTTTTATGCCAGCAAGTTATACTGAAGACTTGCCCGCCGCCAAAAACAATTGGCTTGACAGCGCTTACGTTATCGCTCGCACATGCGCCGAACCGTGAAACTCTCCCTTTAACGACAAGAGAATCTTTTCATTATTTTAATTTTGTTTTATAAAAGAAAAACGCTCAATGTATGATTGTGATTGTTCATTCTACCCCAAGGCTTGGCATCCGTACAGATCGACGTTGTAGTTCAGTTTTTCATCTCAGTTAACCCTTTAACCTCTAATATCAAAGAACAAATTCTCCCATCTTGTCCCGTTACTTTTCTTATAAAAGTACTGTGGAGAAGTTATTAAAATACAGTCGAACCTGTATTAAGCGGTCACCCTCGGGGAATGGCTAAGTGACCGCTTACATACAAACATACATACATACATACATAAACTTTATCTAGACACGGTAAAAACATCAGTTACATGCACGACAAAAATTAAACCTGATTTACATGTTTGCCGTGTGGGAGTACGAGGAGGACTATTGGCGATCTATCTCATTTCTAAAATTAGTAAAAGATCTAATGGCTCTGACGTTAGATGGAAGGCTGTTCCACAAATGTGCTCCACTGTAGCAGAAACTACGTTTCAAAAAATCGGTACGAGGCTTAGGCAGAGCCAATTTGCTGTCACTATTTCTAAGTCCATAGTCCGTGCTGAAGGGCTTAAGGTACTCCGAAGACTGATCATTTAAAGTTTTAAACATGATTTTCAATTTTTGCTTCTTCATTCTGGTACAGAGATTATCCCCGGTCCCAGCTTACCGCGTAGGGCGGTGGCGCTAGAATAGTAATCTGACTTTGTTATGACCCGAATGGCGCGAGTTTGTAGTTTTTGTAATTTGTCAGCTAATTCGTTGCTGAGACCGTCCCACACAGGACAGCAATAATCAAAATATGGTTCAATAAGGGCTCTATATAGTAATATTGCTGTATCGTCGCAAATGAACGGCCTCAGTTTTTTAAGTGCACCTATGCCAGAGGAGATAATCTTGGCAGTCTTATTAACATGTTTGGACCACGAAAGATTTTGATCGATGTAAAGTCCTAAGGATTTGGTGTGGGGCACTCTATCAATTTCGTGACCTTCAATTTGTACAGTAAGTGAATGGCCACTTGTAGTACTAGCCAGTCTCTGCCGTGAGCCTATTAACATTAATTCCGTTTTGGCAATATTCAGGCTGAGCTTATTTACATTGAGCCATTCATGAAGGTTAGCTAGTACTGCCTGTAGCTAATACCGCTTAATACAGGTTGACCGCTTAATACAGGACCTCTAATATAAAAGAACAAATTCTCCTATCTTGTCCCGTTACTTTTCTTATAAAAAGTACTGTGGAGATTTTACAGGGTCGTTCATAGCGCGGGGGCAGAGGGGGGAAACTCAATTTGTTTCTAACATCACACTGATCACAAGAAAATCGACTAATTGACTGAAAAAATATTCCTTCAATGTGAATTCCAAATGACTATTTTGGAAAATCTTTTGAAGCGAAAGCCAGTACCAATAACCAGTTTTCTTATGAAAATAATGATTTTGTCAGTTGGGCTGCCTATGGTTTAGAATTCGGTGTGTAAATAAAGACTGACAAGCCTACGTCACTTTCTGGCGCGTGTTTTAGCCTTTTTAAATCTAGCTTATACAAGTAGGTTTTTTTTTTTAAGGGATCAATTGGTTTTAAAAGCCTGCGCTGCTCGCAAGTATTTGTAGCGGGTTTGGATTTAACCATCATATGTTCATCATCCGACAGGTCATTTTCACCTAATGATTTTTCAGTTTCCTCTTTTGAATTCTCTTCGTTTTGAATATGACCTCTTATTCCGTGTGTTGAACGACGTTGTTTTTATACCACATAGGGCATTTCAGCTGGGTTTGGCTTGGCTCTTTTAAGTGCTTGATAGTTTTAACTGCCTTTCTTGTTGAGATTTGGGTAATGTTAGGACAGGAATTAATCATTGCTTGTATCGTGCAATGAGCTTCATTCTGTAATTGCTGCAATGCCGGGCCCGGATATTAGTGTTTGTCACAAGAAGTTGTGTTTCTTGGCACGGCTATTTGGTTTAATTTTTAGTTCTCTAGTAATCGTTGTAGCGTGTTATAGAGCTATGCAACGTGTCACAGTAATACTGAAAAGGCTTGAATTGTATTTAAATAACGAGTGTGTTTTTGCAAATGCTTCGCTCCACTGATATAGTGCGTTTGAATTGTGGAGGCTCAGTCAGTTTTCTCCCTTTGTTTGCAGCAGTGCATAGACTGTGTTTTAAAATGAGAGACAATATTTGCTTCAAGCTAAACAAGATGTTAACTCCATAAAAAGACCGTAAACGTCTTAGAGGCAACTTTTTGTGTATTAAGCGATCACCCTCGGCCGGGGAATGGCTAAGTGACCGCTTAATACAGGTTGTACAAAATACAGGTCAGAACACGGTGAAAATGTCATTTTACATTACGTAGTAAACAGCTTATGCATAAAAGCTAACGTAGCTGCTACTAAAAATAGTTCGCGGGAAAAAATACAGGGAAATCTATGGAAAGTTCAAAACACGACTGGACGCTTTCCGTCACTGTTGCATGCCTCCAATTTTTTTCTTAAAATCCTTTTTCTAGTGCCAAAAGTTTCCAATTCATGAATTTTTCAGAAGCGATGTTTTATTTGACATCGGATTTCCATACAAACACTGTTATTTCAAACCTGTTATTTTTCAGAAGCGATGTTTTATGAAAATTATTTGACATCGGATTTCCATACAAACACTGTTATTTCAAACCTGTTATTTTTCAGAAGCGATGTTTTATGAAAATTATTTGACATCGGATTTCCATACAAACACTGTTATTTCAAACCTGTTATTTTTCAGAAGCGATGTTTTATGAAAATTATTTGACATCAAATTTCCATACAAACACTGTTATTTCAAACCTGTTATTTTTCAGAAGCGATGTTTTATGAAAATTATTTGACATCGGATTTCCATACAAACACTGTTATTTCAAACCTGTTATTTTTCAGAAGCGATGTTTTATGAAAATTATTTGACATCGGATTTCCATAC
>NW_028145444.1:6787500-6836643 GCF_977016875.1 Pavona decussata | reverse complement strand
TGGGTCTATGTATTTCCCAATGGCTTCAAAGCAGTGTGACTTGCCGCAGTTCACAGTCTTGTTTTGGGCATTGCAGTCTGCATAGCTTTGACTATCGCCGAAACAATTGCCAGCACATTTTCCAGGACCTAACAATTGATAAAGTAATCAACCACTTTTTATTTTAATATCTTCGGTTCTCGGGCATCCATCATACACCAGGGTAGAGAGGGGCACACAACAGTCTTTAACCACCTATCCAAATCAGCTATACTTTAAAAATAGTGGGGTGTACCCCTGTCGAGGAAGGAGTCTAGTCCTTTAAATTTTCTGACCTGCAGTTTGCGTATTGTGGTCTATCTTCAAAGCGAAACGTGTGAAAACTATAACACTTGACCGAGGCTTTGAAATGTTGAAATGGATATTTTAACACTTCTGTTTCTATGGCAATGTCTCACGTGACCAATCAAGGTTACCCTTCCGGCTTGCTCCTTTAAGTCCTCTACTGACACTGGTAAAGTGTCCCATCTCCTCAACTTAATTTGTGACACAAATAACAGACAGGATTGTCATCTATCAGCAGACTGTTGACATTAAACAAAGAGCCATTTTTTGGAAACTTTCCGCATGATTTAACGTGATACTGAAAGATTGCTTACATTTTTTAATTCTTCAGTGAGCTCATTCAAATTTTCCCATGTTCACAATTAAAGGAAGGTGTTGCCAGTGAGGATTTTGCAGTGAAAATACCTGGCGCGTTGCACGTATTAATGTCCAATAATAACTTTCAATAATCTCGAATGAACTGAATTAATCATTTCAAACTTGCAACGTTTAATTGATTATTGTAATCTGTCAACAGCAGCATCAGTTAAAATCTCGAATCTTCATTGGATCAATTCACCCAGTAATCACGCCCGAAGTCTCGTTGGCGCCATTTTGGTTCAGCAATTTTCCCTTCGTCTGTTGTTGTTGTTTTTTCTATGATAGTTGATGATATTGCACTTGTTTGTTTGTATATATTTACAATCTTTTCTCCAACTGGAATGGAAAGCGCTTGACCTGCTTCGTAAGCCTGACCACCATGAACGTCTCTGGTAGCCATCACTGCCGAACGGTTCTACTTCCATATTAAGCTCTATTTTCATATAATTTAATAAGATTCGATATTTCAAATGAGGCTATGGTTGAAAGATTACAATCAACAATTTAACATTGTAGGTTTGAAAGGAATAATGCGGTTTGTTCAAGTTTACTGAAAGTTATTCTCGGAGAAATACGCGAAACGCGCCAGGTATTTCCACTGTAATAATAATAATAATAATAATAATAATAATAATAATAATAATAATAATAATAATAATAATAATAATAATAATAATAATAATCAGTAATTTTCAAAACTTAGTTTACCACTGATGGAGGACCCATGGCCTTTAGGTGTTAATAAGGTTGGTTTCAGGTCAACGTTACACATGTCAGTTGTGCAGCACTCAATCTCACACGAGGTCACGTGAACATTCTCAACGAGTTTAATATCATTGATAATATCGCTGCGGGCCTTCGCCTTGTCTGAAAAAAAAAGAAGAAAGAGAAGATATAGACAAGAGGTCACAGTTCTGGCACGGTTCTGGAATATCTCAGTTCCCTTTTTTATTATTGTTGATTTCTATTAAGGATTACAATATTAAGAATACAAAAATTGACAAATACAGGGGCGATGCGGCGTTTGTTTGTTTGTACCTCACATATACACACACACACACGCACAAAAGAAATACGGTTTTCGTTCTATATTGTTGTTGCTGTTGTTGTTTTAAATTCTCTCGTCAAAACATTCGTACCGTCGAGGACTCCGGATCCAAAAAAAATTCCACCTAGCCTCCGAGCCTAGTTTCCCTGGTCCTTTTGTGAGCCATTTGTCTTAGAATGAAATTATACTGTTATGACATAATCTCACCTGCACAGTCAATGCATCCATTCATGTATCCAGTTTTTTCGGTTCCATCGTTTGGGTCTGTGTATTTCCCAATGGCTTCAAAGCAGTGTGACTTGTCGCAGTTCACAGTCTTGTTTTGGCCATTGCAGTCTGCATATCGTTGACTATCGCCGAAACAATTGCCAGCACATTTTCCCGGACCTAAGAAGTGAGAAAGTAATCAACCATTTTTTATTTTAATATCTCCGGTTCTAGGGCACCCATCATTCACCAGGGTAGAGCTGAGAGGGGCACACAGAACAGTCTTTAACTACCTATCCTAATCAAAATAGTGTGGAGTATTCGTGTTGAGGAAGGAGTCTAGTCCTGTAAATTTTCTGACCTGCAGTTTGCGTACTGTGGTCTATCTATTTTTTTAGAATGAAATTTTACCGCTATGCAATTGTCTTACCTGCACAGTCAATGCATCCATTCATGTATCCAATATTTGTTCCATCGTTTGCGTCTATGTATTTCCAAAACGAAACGTGTGAAAACAACACTTGACCAAGGACTTTAAAATGTTGAAATGGATACTTTAACACTTCTGTTTCTATGGCAATGTATCACGTGACCAATCAAGGCCACCCTTCCGGCTTGCTCCCTTAAGTCCTCTACTGTCACTGGTAAAGTGTCCCATCTCCTCAACTTAATTTGTGACACAAATAACAGACAGGATTGTCATGTGTTAGCAGACTCTTGACAACTTTTGACTTTTTGGAAACTTTCCGCATGATTTAACGTGATACTTGAAAGATTGCTTACATTTTTAAATTCTTCACTGAGCTCATTCAAATTTTGCCATGTTCACACTTTAAGGAAGGTGTTGTGAGGATTTTGCAGTGAAAATACCTGGCGCGTTGCATGTATTAATATCCAATAATAACTTTCAATAATCTTGAATGAACTGAATTAATCGTTTCAAACTTGAAACGTTGAATAGGCCATTTCCGAGTTGCTTTGAACCTCATTGTAAAAGCGAGGCTAAGTGCAAAGTTTTTATTATGAAAATAAGTTTTCATTCATATGCAAAAAAAACTAATTTTCATATGAAAAGTTTTGTACTTAGCCTCGCTGTCATAATGGGGTTCAGAGCAACTCGCAAATGTTCTATTGATTATTGTAATCTTTCAACAGCAGCATCAGTTGAAATCTCGAATCTTCATTGGATCAAGTCACCCGGTTTTCACGCCTGAAGTTTCGTTGGCGCCATTTTGGTTCAGCAATTTTCCCTTCGTCTGTTGTTTTTTAGATTTTTTTTCTATATGATAGTTGACGATATTTCACTTGTTTGTTTGTATATATTTACAATCTGTTCTCCTACAGGGATGGAAAGCGCGTGACCTGCTTCGTAAGCCTGACCACCATGAAAGTCTCTGGTAGCCATCACTGTCGAACAGTTCTACTTCCATATTAGGCTCTATTTTCATATAATCTAATAAGATTCGAGATTTCAAATGAGGCTACGGTTGAAAGATTACAATAAACAATTCAACATTGTAGGTTTGAAAGGAATAATGCGGTTTGTTCGAGATTAAGGAAAATTATTCTCGGAGAAATACGCGTAACGCGCCAGGTATTTCCACTGTAACTACTGCTAATAATAATAACAACAATGATGATGATCATCATCATCATCATTATCATAATGAGTAATTTTTAAACTTAGTTTACCACTGATGGAGGACCCATGGCCTTTAGGTGTTAATAAGGTTGGTTTCAGGTCAACGTTACACATGTCAGTTGTGCAGCACTCAATCTCACACGAGGTCACGTGAACATTCTCAATGAGTTCAATATCCTTTATAATATCGTTGCAAGTCTTCGTCCTGTCTAAAAAAAAAAGAAGAAAAAGAAGAGGTTCACAGCGTAAGTGGCACGGTTCTGGAATATCTCAGTTCCCTTTATTATTATCATTATTATTATTATTATTATTATTATTATTATTATTATTATTATTATTATTATTATTACTATTATAATCATACGGTAGCATAGTTCTCAACTGGACGCTAAAATCAGTTAAAAAGCTACACAGGGCGCACAGCGGAACCTGTGAACCTAGGAGTAAAAAAAAGGATATAATCATTATTGTTGTTGTTATTGTCATTGTCACTGTTGTTGTTTTAAGTTCTCTCGTAAAAACACTCGTACCGTCAAGGACGCCGGATCCGGAAAAATTCCGCCTAGCCTCCGACCTTAGTTTCCCCGAGCCATTTTACGAGCCATTTGTTTTAGAATGAAATTATACTGTTATGCAATTGAGTTACCTGCACAGTCAATACATCCATTCATGTATCCAATTTTGGGGGTTCCATCGTAAGGGTCTATGTATTTCCCAATGGCTTCAAAGCAGTGTGACTTGTCACAGGGCTCGGTCGTCTTTTGGGCATTGCAGTCTGCATAGCTTTGACTATCGCCGTAACAAAGACCAGCACATTTTCCAGGACCTGAGAATTGAGAAAGCAATCAACCACTTATATTTTATACTGCTCCGGTTCGCGAGCACCCTTGATACACTAGGGTAAAGGAGGCACACACTAGGGTAAAGGAGGCACACGGAACAGTCTTTAAACTCCTATCCTAACCAGCTACTTTAAAATTAGTGGGGTGTACTAGTGTCGAACAAGGTTAGGAATCTAGTCCTAGACCTGCAGTTTGCGTACTGTGATCTTCAAAATGAAACGTGTGATAACTATAACTCTTGACCAATGACTTCAGTTGTTCCGTGGAAATGAATACTTTGAAAGCCGATTAACGCTAATCCACGATTAAAAGTTAACCGAGGTTTTCAACAGAACTCGCTCATTAAAGATGATTCTGAAGCCTCGTTTTAATCTAATGGTAAAGAAAAGTCTAAGGCAAAACTGAGGGACAAAAATCTTTTGGACGAATCCTTACGGATTAGTAAATATACTCGAACCAAAGTTCACGTTTACCCAGAAGTAGCTTAATCGGACTTTGAACAAATCGGCCCTGAATAGCTTTCGCTAATACCAGAAAATAATAATATCACTACTTTAATAATATTAATTTTTAGAAAAGACGCAACATTTTTTATTTTAAAAGATGTTGGTTTCAGCATGTCTTAACAATAATAATAATTATTCAGTTAAGACTTTCCTTTTTAAGCAATCTTTTCAGTAGTGGTCAAAGGTACGAATTTTATACAGCTAATTAGAACTGTAATATATCATTGTGTTTGAAAAGTCCTTTTCACGGTTTCTGACGCCATCTTGCCTGGTGACGTGGTTGTGTTAATCGATATTTTTGGGGGGTTACAAAGGCTGACAATAATTCCCATATTCCATATTCCAAGTTTAAGAGTCCTTCAAGGTAACTGACCGGTATTTTGGCTTGAACTAATTGTTTTGCCTGCGTTGCCGAAGATTTGGGCGATTTGGGCGAGCTACTCGATCTCTTAGACCTGTCGCCATTTCTGTACGCCGTATTTGTTGATTGGGTTCGTTATGTTCAACTTTGCTTGTTTGCAGCCACAGATATCATTAAAAACAAGATAAAGGATAACATCTTTTCACTCAAATGATCTAAAGAGGTTTTTGATTGAAAATGATTTATTCACTTGCGTTGTCAAACATTTATCGCCAGGCGACTCAAACAATGGCATGGTAGGATATTTGTTGCCGTTGTTGATCTTGATACGGTGATTATTCTGCTTGATCTCGACTTTGGAAAGCTTTGAAAAAGCCATAAACTATATAGGACATCGTGAATGATTAGTATTTGAAATTTCATGTCTTCAAAAGTAATCCTTGATCTCATAAATTCCATTTATTTTGATTTATTACAAAAAAATTAACAATCATATCATTGATTGATTGATTGACTGATTGACTGACCGATTGATTGATTGATTGATTGATTGATTGATTGATTGATTGATTGATTGATTGATAGACTGATTGACTGACCGATCGATCGATTGAGTGATTGATTGATTGATTGATTGACCGATTGCTCCTGAAGGCCAGGGCTGACTGCCTTTCCAGACAGTTCTCATGGCAGGTTGTAAAAGCAAACATGCCTACAATGATGCTGGTGAAGATTTGTACGCAAACTTTGTTCAAAAGAGTTTGGGAGAACTTAAAGACTACTTGAGCCTGAGGGGCTTTAAAAGTTTTGGTTAAATGTTCCTGATAAACAGCATCTCGTAGATCAAGCAGTCACACTTTTTGCGGCAATTCTTTAGAAAGGTAAACTGGTCGTACAGCGTCGGCCGATCTCTGATCTTTGAATGGCAAGACAATTCTAATGGGCTGATCTAGTAGAATTTCGGGTTGTGGTTCCGAACCACAACCCGAAACCACAGCCTGAAATTGCTAAAAATCGGCTGACGCCGTACGAAAAGATCTCAGCGAACTTAGCAAGAAAATTGGAGGTGATTTGCGCCCAGTGTTTACTAGCAGAAAAATTATTGATGATCTCAAAGTGGTGGAGGCCAAACGTCCCCTGATTAACCAACATTGCGTTGTTTATAAATTTTCATGTGATCTGTGCTATACAGATTATATCGGATATACATCCTGACATCTCTTTCAACGCATCGCTGAACATAAACATTCTGCTATTAATAAACACCTGAAAGAAGAACATAAGCTGCAAGCAACTAATCTACAAGACCAGTTTAATACCGTTCTAAAGAAATGCCGCAAAAAGTTTGACTGCTTGATCTACGAGATGCTGTTTATCAAGATCATTTAAACAAAACTTAACATGCAGTCGGATTCAGTTCGCGCCAAACTTTTTACATAACAATTAAATACTTCAACTCCCTTCTTTATTCCCTGAATATATTCACACTTTTGTTACTATATATACATAATTAACTTTATCATGTATTTCGAACTTGATAATGATGACATGAAGTCATCGAAACGTCGTTCACGGGCTTTATGTCGCTCATTTTTATTCTAAAATTATTATTATTATTATTATTATTATTATTATTATTATTATTATTATTATTATTATTATTATTTTTACCAATTTTGGGGGCAAGAATTAACAAAACAATATAGAAACCGTGGGTTACAAAAAGAGCAACATGTTTTTACTATGTCGAATCGCACAATGGTACACTGTTCATTGGCATAACAGTACTTAAAATGTGGTAGTTCTTGATCCGGCCAATGGCCTGTTCAACATAAATAGGGACATTTGCAATTCTTGACGTATTGCTGACGTCATGAGAAGGCATTTGAAAGTTTTCAAAAGCTACTGGGAGGGATGGCTAAAGGTGCTTGAAACATTGCCAGGTCAACACAGATCTTAAATCCCCTATCTGCCATCACTTGATCATAAAGTTCAAGGCGATTCATAAATTTGCTCTCCATTACAATGAATTTCTCAGAAGCTCTGCCACCATAACAGTCAGGCCATTAAAAACGTGAATGTACAATGATGTTTGTAATCAGACCAGCATGCGGCTTGCACTTCTAGGTTTGAGGGGGTTTCTATAAATACTTCGGAACAATCAATGATGCACCTAACTTTCGTATAAAATTTCTCAAAGCACTTAGGCAGAGTTTTCTTTGTTTGTCCTCTTGAAGGCCATGCTACAAGCCACGACAGTTCCATATTTATTAGTTTGATCCATGTTGTAAAAATGGAACTTACTAGAGCTTCGGAGGTATCAAATCTATAAATGCAAGGTCACCCACATGCAATGCCAAGCTTAGGCGCATCATGACTATCAGTTTCAGTTTAGTTCCAGTTTTATTGTTTTGCGATAAAAAAAGTTTACAAATGCAAATTATTATCATTATTTAAACACTAATGGCGACGAAGCCCAAGGGCAGCCCTAACTTTCTGGGTGGGTCAGGCTTACTCAGAGAGTAAGAGAGAGAGAGAGAGAATATCTTTTTGGTTTCCCTCCACTTGCTTGTTTTTCTCCTTTCCAGTAAATCATCTTTAAAGCTTTTGGGTGAAGGTAATCAAATAGAGCTTTTAATGCGTTCGTGTTACGAAAGCCTAAAGCGCTTCAGGTCCTTTGAATAGTATTTCCGAAAATAACTCACCTATAGAGGTTATTTGAAATTAACGCCCGATTCTCGATATTTACAGACAGTGGCTCTAAATAAGGCCCGTTTAAACGGTTTCAACGTTTGACTGACATTCATTCAACAATAGTTGAACGGATGTTGGGCAAATGTTGAACGGAGTGTTGAAACGGCCTCAACACAATTAAACGTTTTCGAGAGCAAAGGAAATGTTGAATCGATGTTGAATGAAAGTTTAAACCAATTTAAATTTGACTCAACACGTTTTCAGCAAGCTTTCCGGCATTTTTTTTTACTTTCAACAATGTTGAACGACCTAGCTGTTCAAACGCCCCCGACATTTAGTTTAAAAAAGTGTTGAACGCATGTTGAAGCAAATGTTGAAACCGTTTCACTGAACGGGCCTTTACAAGAGCAGAAACACGACCGAATGCATTCTTTCCACAAAAGCACCGGCAGAAAGCTGGGGGAGGAGGCTTGACTGCAAATACGGGCAGAGAATCTGTATGCCAACACCCTTACAGTCGGTTTACAAGATACATACCAGCAGATGCTACTTCCACAGTTGCCAAGTAGACAGCCAAAATGATAGTTAGCTTCATCATTTTCATCCTCATTGTTACAAAGCCTGTGATGAAGATTATTTAAACAGGTGAACAGCTGAAACTGTAATGTCTTAATCAGTTTGAAAATCTGCTTTCGCGTTCGACACAGTTGCTATACGATCTAATGCAAAACAACTCGGGGACAACTCCCTTATCACAAGCAAGGCGACATGATTGACACTGATCTCCAGCTGACGTCAACGAAGTCACATGGTCTGAATAGTGGTTGTCAATTGGGGGCCAGAAAAATATTTACCATTGACAGACAATCCGAACAGTTTATTTATTATTATTTTTGTTATTTAGGGAATCACAGCTGACAATTCATCTGGAACGATCATGCAAATGCTTATATATGGCAAGATTGACATTTATTTGGACGTCGGGAAGAATGTTGCGTGGTATCTTCGTCTTGGCATTTACTGGCATTTTCTTTACGAGGACAAGTTGTCTTATTTCTGACTTCAGTTCACAGAAAAGGCCGAGCCTTATGCATAATATTTCCTGCTGTTAGTTATTTCGAGGCCATGTCAGTTGCTCAAATTACCATACTAGATGAAAGGCCGGAGGAACTGTGCGTGTGGAGACTGTTTAAATAGGCTTGGAAGGGGCAATCATCCCATTAGTTGTTTATTGTCTAGATTGTTTATTGTCTAGATTGTTTATTGTCTAGATTGCCTGTTGTCGATTGTCTAGATTGTTTATTGTCTAGGTTGCCTGTTGGGCACAGTTACAAACTCAGATCAGACATTGCTTGCAAAAAGGTTCTTTTTTGTGACCGTCTGACATGTAGGACACGACGGTCACAAGATTCCGTGACATTTAAATTTTTAGTTGGATTTATCTCTAGTTTTATAGATTATTATTGTATTTATAATTTATTTTAAGTATCTTTATTTAGTACTGTAATTCACCTGTATATCAGCTGCAAATGGATTTAATAAACGGTCTTTATAGAAATTAAAGGGGAAGTAAAAAAACTGTTTGTCTGACAACAAAAACAAAAAATAATTGTCAAGTTTTGTTATAATTTATCACCCCAGTGCAATTAAACTGTCGATTAGTGCCTCTGGCCAGAGACAGAGTAGGTCGGAATGGATTGAAACTTGAAAAATGTTAGGCTAATGTTTTGCAAGTTTTCGTATATTTTTTTCCAAAATGCACTAGAACAGAGTACGAGTTGTTCCTGTCGAGAATTGAGTTGATTTCTCTCCTCTCGTAGTTCTAGAATTATTTTGTAGCAAAGTGAAGGTCTTATTTCACCATTTTTAACAAAGGAGGTCAAAAACCCCGTGATACTTCCCCTTTAAGCTTAAGGACAAATAAAATGTTGCCTTGTCAGTAAATGGTAACCCGTTTCTGTGAGTAAAATGCACCATCAGTGTGTTACTTTGAGTTAAAATTGTCACGAGGTGCCTGCAGTAGATATTACTTACGGCTGACATCACTGTGATTTTGTTATGCAGATCATCCCCCCCCCCCCCCCTCCCCCGCCCCTTCTTTTTAATTTTAAAAAGATGTTGTTAGTTTGTTTTTGATATGGCTGCCAATATTACGACTTTATTTCCGGAATCTGGACGTCGGGCGGAAACTTTACTTTTGCAGGTTTGACAGGGGGTGAAATTCCGAAACAGTTCTAAAAATTACTCTGCAAAGTCGCCGCCCGCGAGTAAGCACTACAGTTTCGAGTGATTCGAATGGCTTCGAAACTTCACTGACCCAAAGCCTTCCCGTTAGAGAACACTTAGTTCCTTGCGCAGGTTTGACAGTTAATTTGTTACAACATTCCGGATTCAAAGCTAAAAATGGATTTGTGTTCAAAACAAGACTGTGCCTCGAAATATTAACCGCTGAGGCTGAATCACACAGGGTCTTGATCTGTCTTTCGTAGAATGAAGAGTTTAAGCTTTGGTTTTAGCGATTTTAACAAGGCCTCCTCAAATGGCGAGTAAAACTTCAATTACCGTTGTCCAAGCTTTTCTTTATACGTTTGGTTGAAATCTACCATACTCGCCGACAGGACCCACCAAACCACAAAATAGATGGTGGTCTCTGCCTGCATCCCCCTTTACTCAACCTCAACCTTATTGCATAACAACCTCTCTATCCAGCAGTAAAAAGATGACAGTGAGATTCAAACCTCACTTTTCTTGTCATCTAACAATGCTGACTCTTGCTAGCAGAAAATTTCTGTGTCAACTCAAATTTTAAAGCCCATAAAATTTTGTTGGTAATGTTCACGAGATAGGTGGTGTCCTCGATACCCCCACCACCACCCCAGACAAGGTGGTTCCTCTTTGAAGAAACATTTAATTTATGACCATTTCCTTAAGATGACGTTGACCAACCGCTGAAAAATCGCTAAAAAAAGGCTTTGGCGAGCTTAGAGAAGCGATAACAACACACGAAAACATGCCAGACAAGCATTTTTCAGACGTTGTTAACGAAGGTTACCTCAAGCAATCCTAATCAGAATCTGATGGCAAGGAAAGTTGAGGAAAAATTCTGTATTTTTGTAAATAAGGGGAAATTAAGCTTGCCATACGGAAAGCACGTCTCAAAGCCGATTTAAACCATACGACTTTGTTGTATGCGACATGCTGACCGCAAAGCTATGATACGGATTGTTTCCCTTAAAGTAAGCCTAACACTTGTCGTGCACGACGCGCAATATGTCGTAGGATTTTAAAACAAGTTTTAAAAAATCTTACGACAATCGTGGGCGCGGACAATTTGAATAACGAGAGTAACATGCCAAGCGCGCGCTACAAAAGTCTCATGCGGCACGTAAGCAAACGTTGCACCGTGTAAATCGGCCTTTTTCCTATATACTCTCATTTAAAAACGTCACGGAGCAATTTGTTCGTATGCTTGATGACATAAGCTTATGTGGTCCCAATTTAGTCTCTTATTGTTGTTGTTGTTGTTGTTGTTTTGTTTGTTTTTTCGTTCGGCCTGGGAAGGTATAGACAAATATTCTAAGGCACACATCTCAGACACAGAACTTTAATAAGTTTCTGCAACATTTATATATAATATTTTATAGCATCAATCGCCTGCTGGCTAGCTTGGTGCCGAGCTCTGTCTAAATTGTCTGAGTCCTTGTAGGAATATCTTCTTGGTTTGATCCATCATGTCTTGGTAAAATTTCAAGTCCTCTTCTTTGGCTTTCAGCGTGGAGTTGAGCGCTTCCTTCAAAGCGTCGTTTTCGTCGGTTTGAATGGCGAGTCTGAAAAAGGGTAAGGAATGACATTCTATCAAAGGGCTGAAATGTGTCAGCAGCGTGAACAATTTATAACTCTAAATTTCCTTTCTAATAGCGTTCTGATCCTTTAATTCCCATGTATGAGATGAAGGGTACGATCACACTTTCCGGGAAACTTTTATAGAATGAAAATACTAGAATAGTATTCCGCTCACAGCACCTACACTTGGAACAGTGGGCCTATCACAGAAGAGTTTGTTACGAACCCAAAACGAATCCGGTACAATGTGAAATAACCAGCGAGAGTAGACGCCCTTTCCGGCTCTTCTTTCACTCGCCCAGAAACAAGAGCTGGCAAAGGTGTTTGCTCCCGGAGAACAGATTTGAAGGATATCTTTCCACTACAGCTTCCGGGATGAACTAGCAAAGTAAATGAAACTGGAGTTTGGCATTAAATACAAAGCCCGTGGGTACACTGCAATGGAAATCACACTAGTTGACAATTTATTATCATGTTTCTCAAAAATTTCTGAAAGGATGAACAAGAAAGTCGATGCTGGATTGAGGGAAGTACACAAAGTCGAGTACACAAATTTAACATCACTTTACAGCACCAGCCCTGTAAAACTATTTGTCATGACGTTATTTCTTTTGCTTAATTACCTGGTTGATAGTTCCTCCAAGTCTTCGATCTTTGGCTGTCTGTCCTGTACTCCACCCCCTATGCTGTACCCCTTCCCCTTTCCTTTAGCCACGCCCTGTCCCGACTGCACCCTACTCAGTTGTTTTTCCATGTGAGCCACCTGACGCCTCTCTTGCTTCCATTTGTTAGTCGCCTCCAGCTCACCGTCTTTAGCTTCATCAACTCTGAAAAGAAGAGTTATCAAAATTAAGGGAATCGATATGTTTAGGCAAGATTATTCTTACCCACGGGTAATACAGCTAAGTATCTCAGGTCACGTTGAATAAACTGGCATAGTCAGTCTTTCCTTGAGAACAAGGCTTTTTTCGTTGCGACTTGGACTCATTTTTGTAAGTATTTGCACTGTAGAATGCTATGTCGTAAAACAAAACAAAAATCTAACCCCGCAATACACTAGCATCTCATCCAGAGAGGAATAGAAACACTTTTTAGCTATTTTCATGCTTCAAAAAACAGATTTAATAGCCGGTCGCTTGCAACCTGTGTGCGATGTTTTTAGCACCAAATGTGACCTGCTTTAGGTCAGTATATGACGCATCGCACAAGCAACAAGGAGTTCACAGAAGAAGAGTTCCCATTTTCCTATCAACTTTAACCTGTTGCTACGTTTTACTTCCTTTGTAGCCTAAAGATAAACTCGTTGATGAATCTTACCGTCTTTGCAGAAGTGAGACAAGTTCTAGCAGTCGATCTCTCTCGACTTCAGCAGCCTGACACAAAGACTTGCTTTCCTGTACTTGAGATCTTAACAGCTGTGCTTCCTCGCTAGAAACAGTTGAAACATTAAACAAGGTAAACGGTGGTTTTACCAAACTCAAGATCGAATAAGTTTGAGTTGGCTGTTATTTCTAAGCAAACCGTAGTCTACCGAAAACCCGGCAGATAACACGCAAATCTCTATAAACAAAAACTTCCTATACCAAATCTCCCGTGAAAACAGCTGGACGTGAAGCTCTGGGTGGGGCTTTGGTGACTGGGCAAAATTCTAAACCAACAGTTGAGAAATCCCGAGGTTTTTACGCTGATCGCTGAGAATAACGTTACCTGACAACATTTTTCCTAAAAGCTAAGAAATTGCCGAAGATTTACGTGATAAACGAGATTTCATCACTTCCACGCAGACCTTCAGAAAAAGTTCCCTAATGAACACTTTCATAAATTTTTGTCGCCTGTCAAATCTTAATGGCTGGTGGCTGAGTACCACACAACACACAAATAAACTACACTGATACGTTTTGCTGCCGAATGTCTTCCTGTAGAGATACAGGACTGGCACTAAGGCAAAGGAAAACTTATATCGGGCCAATATTTCAACTATAGTGCCAGCCTTAGGCTCGGTATCCGCTACTCACTCGAGTCCGGTATTGGAGGGTTGGGGTGGTCGTGACCGAGGGCTCATTTCCCGAACAGCGACTGGTAATCAAGCCTAGTGCCAGGCAATACCAAGAGTCCTCAGGCGCTTTGGCCAGCGGTTGGTCACTAGGAGAGTCTCTGGGAAACTGGAATTTTACTACCGCAGGATTTCCGCGGTAAAACAATGCAAGGTGTTTTAAAAGAGGTAGCCAATCAAAAACAACTAAATAAAATACTAGTTTCACAGAGTCTCTGCTGGCGACCAATTGCTGACCAACGAGCCTGAGGACTCTGGATACGACATTGAGTGCCAGTCTTAAAACCAGTTTGTTTTATTCACATATTCACACAGACCTGCCTCCTGCACTATTTCTTCGACCCCTGCTCCCACGCCCGCCACTAGGTGGTGTGGGAGGAAGCTGGTACCCCTGTGCAGATCCTCTTCCCGATACACCTTGCAAGTTTCCTCTTGACATCACGTGCCGTCTAGCTGGACTACCAGGCACGGAAGGTGTCTGGCTTCTACTAGGTCCTTCAGGGGGCATCTTTTTCGTGGGCGGTCCATACCCATTATTTTGAGGCCCAAAATTCTCAGCACTCTGCGAGTGATGTCCTCTTGGTAATGGTCCTTCTAAAGACCCATTAACAAACCCATAGCCTGACATAGTTCTTCCTCCTTGCATACCAGCATCTACAAAACCGTAACCTGATGCAGTTCGTTCAAGTCTTTCTTCGTTCGTTGGCAAATCCTCTGTACTGCAAGCTACAGATTTAGTCTCACGTTGCGATAATTCCCTGTATTTTTCTGTAGTGTTACTCAACTCTAGCCTTGCCTTGTCGAGTTCTTGTTCCAATTGCTGTATTCGTCCGTCCCGTTCTTGGCACACCTGCCTGAGATGCTCCATCTGAGCTTTGTCTTGAGGTGTGGTCACAGCCTTGGGGGGTGGGGGTGGGGTGGCTTCCTTTTTACTTGCTGCACTTTTTAGTTGCTCTTGCTCTCTCTAAAAAAACAAGAGCAACATGTGGCGCGGATTTTATTACAATAAACAAATTAAAGATGGTAAATTTGAAGCGCGGTAATGAAATTGGTAAGATGTAATGTTTATCTTGACACTATCGTGGGACAAGAGAAACTCAGAGTCGGCCTGATGGGAATCAAATCCATAACCTTACTAGCCTGCGTGGCATCGGGCGCGCGAACAACGCGCGAGGGGAGTCGCGCGCGCTCGATTCCCTTTCTTCCTTTCCCTTTTTAGCGCCTACCACGCGCACTAAAACATTACGCAGCACGGTGGGATGAACTTTGTCCGGATATGATGACAAGCTGAACATTTCACATTTTCGGTCAAGACTTTCATGATTAAACAACTCAAATGTGTGGTAAAAATGGACAAACAAACACAGAAACAGTTACCTACATATAAAAAGCAAAGCAGTGTTCGAGCAAGCGGGAGTTCATCGAAGCCCCTCGGTACTACTTACCATAAGAGCAGCAATCAGCTCATCATCGTGAGCTCCTTTCTCCAGCAGCGTCTGTACTTGAGCCTTTAGTCCCTTCAATTCACTGGCCAGCACTTTGTTGCGAGCCTTGGCGGCGTCATGTTTCTTTTGCAGTTTGGTGTGCTCTTGTTCCAGGTTTTCTAACTCTGTTTGCGTTTTCTGGCGTTAAAAAATACAAGACGTCTACTGTAAGTTACAGTACAAGTTAGAAATAAGAGAAATTAAAGCTCGAACGGAAGATGATGTTACAGCTGACAATTAGCAATTTATAGACAATGCCCAATATGGCATCGAATTCCACACGCGCCGATTCGCAACCACGACTTTTAGCGCAATACTCTGGCGGGAAAAGTTGACGCCATGTAACATAGCGGAGAATTTTCATCAAAGTTTTCGAGCTCCCGGCGGTTAACGTGCCTACGATGCACATTGCCCCGAAAATGGTACGTGTACAAAATTTACACGGAAGGAGTCTTTCGCGCGACATTTTTAATATAGTATTTCCTATTTTTTCAAACAAATCCTCAGATCTGAAATAAAAAAAATCGAAGTAGAGCAAAAGTTGAATTAACTGTGCACGGCAAATGTGGTTGCCGAGATAGAAGAAATAGCCTAGAAAAACTGCTGTGTTTTACATCTTTTTTCCAGTGTATATTAAAAGAACCTTAACGTTTTCAATTCCTTATACAAAAGATGCTATTTGACTTGAGAGGCGCGAAACTAACAAGCTAATTCAGTTGATCTTCAGGTTAGATTTAGAGACTGTATCGGACAAAGGGATTGTATTTTGATGAACTTACAATGGCCACAGATTATCTTCCTGTCCTTCAGTAAAAAATACAGATAAGCGAACCAGGTTTTAACGAATCTACTGTACTTTGGCCTAAGAAAATCTCAAACTTAACAACCTCGTTCTGTCCAAGCAGGGACCAAACTGAGATGAAAGCTACATCCCCAATTATTAAAAACTGACCCATTGGATAACGCAGTTCCAGAGGTTTGATTGATTTAGCGACCATGGTATATGAGCCATTATACCATGCCCGACGCGTTAGGGTAAAAGAAAATATAACTAAATCAGCAAGATCAGTTAGCAATTTTCCGTGGTTGTTTTAATTAAACAATTATTCCACTCGCGTTTCTTGGATACGAGACGATTATAGCCAACTCGGCGTGCTAACTATCATCTTGTATCCAACGCGCGCCCGTGGAATAACTCTTAATCGTCCAACAAAACTTAAGCGGGTTTCGGCTAACCTCCTGAGCGTCTTTGCGATCTCTTTCCATCTTCTTCAACACAGAGCGGTGTTTTTCATCGTACTGTGACGGAGCAGAGGACGGAGACATCAAGACTGACCTCATCAGAATGTTGTTGGATGTGGCTGAGCTGCTTCGAGCAACTTGAGTTAACTGTCCTTTCAACTCCGTAACCTAACGAGAAACATAATCACTAATCAGGAAATCAATAAAGGCTGGAAACTGCTAAGCTGCTGGTATTTAGTACTTTTATGGCAGCCGGCGTTTAACTCTGGTTCTTGTAGTAATTGAAGGAGCTACAATGAAAGAATGTCATTACCATCACCCCCCCCCCCCCCCCAACAAAAAATGCAGTATATTGTACTAAGATACGTCCACTCCTCGAATATACATCCCCAGTTTAAGGAGGTTTGCCGAAATACCTTGCAGATGAGTTGGAGCCCACATAAAACAGGTGTTGGGACATCATTGGGCTACCGAGAACATCCCTCCCGACGTTCCAGGAAAGACGAAAAGTAGCGACAAAGCGTGAATTGGAAAGAATTGTAAATAATAAAAATCACCCAAATCAAATTTTCACTGCAAAGCCAAATTCTAGCTACAGCTATAAATTACCTGAGATCAACACCAGGACCAGTAGCAATACCAAGGTCAAGAACCAAAAGACATGCGAACTCTTTTATTACGCAGGCAGCAAGGCTCCTTTGTTTATGATTGTGTATTTTAAACTTTAGATCCAATTATGTAAAGCAATTGTATATTTATTTTTTAAGATGGATGAATAAAGCTTATTATTATGTACCTTATTTTGCAGTGAAGTGATCTGCTGCTGTCTTCCTCTCCACCCACTAGAGTCGTTCAACAATGAACTGATGTTAAAACCCTCCCCTACTTCCTTTGCAGGCACCTGAAAAACAACATACTACATGAACATGTGTGTACCTGAGCTGCTCCACAATTAAAAAGCATGAATTCCGATAGCCTCCATACGCAGACGCTCTTTGAGCTCTTTACACAGGGAGGAATGCGTGACGCGAGCCCAAAAAGTGACTGTGTACACAGCAAAAAAAAAAAAAAAAAAAAAAAAAAAACAAAACCCGAGTACTCAAAAGTAGAGGGCTAGAATTCTGACTACAGTTTGAAGTTTTTGTTTTATTTATTTATTTATTTATTTTTTAATTTCTCCAACTTTTGCCATTCAAACTATTAAGATGACTCCTTATTTCTTATTTTCACTGATTCGTGCCCAATTTACGCAAAACAAAACCGCTTTGTGTAAGATGCGATGCTGGTTTTCAATTCGGATTAAAAGTCTGCGAATTCAAATAAATTCAAAATACCGGGAGCATTTATTACTTAAAAAATTAAAGAGCACATTCACATTATTTACACATTTAGAACGCTTTCAAGCTCAAAAATGAAAATGCCTAAAATGTAAGAACACTAATTTCTGGCTTAATATTTCTCACCCAAAAAATTAGAAGTTCTTTTAATAATGCTACAATTATTTCAGTCTGTAGGGCCGGATAGAAATGAGTAAGCATAATCAATTAGTTGGATCTTACCTTGTGGGCAACTTTCAAGTCTTTCTTCAACTTCTCACATTGATTTCTAAATTCTGCCACTTTATTGTTTGCTTGGTTCAGTTTATCTTGTAGGGCCGTGACCTCAGAGGTGTCCTGACAATACAATGCAATTGGATTTATACAACAATTTTCGCTTTGTAAAAAAAATGAAAAACAAAGAGAACATTATGTGTTATTTTTATAACGTTCAAAAGCACAGCACAAAAAAATGTTCAAATGTACCTTTTCTGAATCTGATTTTGGTTTCTGTTCACCATTGGACTGTTTTGTGCGACCTTGCGCATTTCCTGTCAACATCAACTGAGGAAGAAATACAAGTCAGATTAAACTTAGTTCAAAACCGACACGTACAATAAGAATGAAAATACTCAGGGTCTGAGTTATTGAAGGGCCCAGAGCATAACTAATTTATGTCGCATTTCAGATCGCTGGTCTGCCTGACCTGCCAGTTGGGATTTTTAACCATGTTATTTTCAATTTAAATTATTTCTTTGTGAAGTTTAATCCTTGGCCCCATTAGCACTTGTGCTATAAACACTGCTGAGGGTAAATAAAGGTTATTTATTTATTTATTTACTTATTTAGCTCAGATTCACCACAGTTTTTGCATGTGGCCTTGAATTCCTTCAGGAAACGTTGCTCCAATTATGTTTTATCTGCTGCCTTACACTATGTTTTGTATAAAAACAGAAATCTTTCTCATACAATTGTAATCACATGTAGGTTTTTATTGCAAATGAAGCACAAAGCAGCGGATAAAACAAATAATTGGAGCAACGTTTTCCTGAAGGAATTCAAGGCCACATGCAAAAACTCCAGTGAATCCAAAATAAACAACCACGTGAGATCTGAAATGCATGTACAGCTGTTCAACAGAGGTCAGTTATGCTCAGTGAGCCCTTCAATCCAACCAAACACAAGAATGCTGGACCTTGATAACAATCTACAGTAATCAGTACTGACGTTCTACAGCTGTATGTCACAAAAGAATATAATACTGACACTGTACCTCTTTCTCCATGTCTCTTGCTTTTTTTGACAGCTGGCGCAGTCTATTCCGTTCACTCTCTAACTCTGCTGTCAGCTCTCTGTTCTTCTTGGATAGTTCCATTATTCTACCAGCAGCAGTGTCAGCAGCCACACCAGTACCTAAGTATTCAACCAATGAGGAATTGATAGTAATTCAAAGAAATCATTCAATTTTGTTAAAGTACATTAAGATTCTGAACAGGCAGGCAGGGGTTTTAAGTACACCAGTGGGCAGATGTTAGTTAACTTGAAAACATTTTATGGTCTTTTCGTTGAAAAGTTGGTTGAGACGTTAAAGTCATGTTCACAGATGGTCAAATTGCCTGGGCCCTGTTGTTCAAAGCCTGATTTAGCTAATCCCGGATTAACGTGAACTTTGATGCAAGTTTAATTAACAATTGAAGGGCTGGGAGCATAACCGACCTATGTCGAATTTCAGCCCGTTTTTCGATGTAGCTCGGATTTGTCCAAACTTTTGCATGTGTACTGCAATTCGATTGAAAACCATTGTCCAGTATTTTTTTACGCCGCTTTGTGTTTCGTATTAATGCCATTGAGAAATTTTACCATCTTGTAAAGATATATCGGTAACATTATAGACACTGGATGACCAAAAGGACAATGCACTGAGGATTAAATACTTGTATTCAATATACACTCGTTGTCTTTGAAACACGGCACACGAAAGCGGGAGCAACGAAAAGAATGCTGTCACGCTTTTATTTGATTCTGTTACAAACTACTACGTACGTGACAGGAATGTCCCAAATGTAAACAGTTACATTCTCCAAGAGAAAATGTGTCCATTTCCTGGCGTAAAATCAAGCTTTGTCCCGTTTGTCGACATATCACTCTTGATAACGCAAAATACTAGCATTCTACACGATTAACAGGAAGACATGTAGCCATTTCAACGATTAACAACGATTAACGGCAGTTCTATTAAAAGGTAAAGACTATCTATTCTTTTTATGACCAGTCGGTGTTAACCGTTTAAAAATCTATGTTAATCGTACTTTTATTGAATCATTGCCTTGAAATTGTCAAGTTAATCGTTACATACCGAATTTCAAGCCTGGCAAACCACAACTAAGGCTTGCAAAACACCTTGTATATGGCAGGATTTGTCTCTGATGCTCCCGCGGGATTTGATAATCGAATTGAAAAATTCGCCACGGCACAGTCATCACTACCAAGGAGGGATTCTTTGGACAACATTTCCACCAGTTCCTGTGAACTGCATTCGTCAATTTCGTAACTTTTCAAACGATCCATGGATGTCGTGCGTTTACAAACTTCACCAAACAAAAGCGAAACCAACTAGCCAGTACGATACGCAAGTTGTTTATCCCGACTGCCTTGATCTATTTTGGGCTTGTTACCACCCGCAAAAGCAAACCGTGATATCATCTCAAACGTTACTTATAGCAACAACAACTGGTGCGACTAAACACGGCTCGTGGACAGTGGAAACTTTTAGCCTACCGATAATTTTGAAAACGAGTCTGACGTGGACAAAACCTATAAAAAAATTTGCCTTCCAAGCGCGTTCACTTGTAGACAAGCAAACTACCAAATCCCCCTCCCCCCCCCCCCCCTGACTCAATGTTGTCTTTTGGGTCACGAACAGTTTCCTGGCAAGCATCGCTTCCCACATCAACATTGCATAAGGGGGAGGGGGGGAGGGAGAAGTAACTGTGGTAGAATTATGAGGGGAGAAACAGTAAGTGAGTGGTTTTTTGGCTGTCTGTGTTCGCGATCGGTTGTCATTGCATAGGGGGAGGGGGTGGGAGGGAGAAGTAAGGAAGTGGTTTTTGTTCTGTTCGTGTTTGGTTTTCTCAAGGAGTTTTGTCCACGATTGTAAAACCGCGAAATGTTTTCCAAACCAGGGAGAGCCAAAATTCGGACAAATCCGTGCAAAACCGAAAGCCACGCTAAAATTCGACATAAGTCGGTTATGCTCTCAGACGTTCAATTATTAATATTGTCAGATTCTCCCAAAAGATTTTAGCCCCTCAGTTTTGCTTTAGACTTTTCTTACCCTTTAGCTTGAATTAGCCTTTTAAACTATTTTAAACAAGCGAGATGAAAACCTTGATTTAACTTCTAATCATGGATTAGAGTTTATCGGCTTTCGAACAACCAGGCCCTGGTGCCTAGCTCATAATGAAACCCTTGCTGAGTTAGAGCTGGCTCACACTAGAAACAGAATGAGAAGAGTAGTTTGAATTCTTACCAGCCAAAGCCCTCTTCTCCTCGTCTCTTGCTTTGCGCAAAATCCTCATTTCCTCATCCCTTTCTCCCAGCAGCTTGTAAAGTCGACCATTTTCATCCTTCAATACCTGTAACACAATATCACTAAGTAACTGGTTTCGTGACATCAGTCTGACTAATACCAGTCAAGTACACTGTGTACGTTATTACTTTAATATTATAATTTTAGTCTGTCTTCCAAACCTTCATATGGAGGAATTTGCCCATCAAGTTTATAAAATACCTACTGTCATGTAACAGACATTAACATGTAAAGTGTAAGTATCATGTAGTCCACACTTGTAACAAATTGCCATTTTCTCCAAGACTCCTTTGGACTTAAATCCATGTAGCATATCTTAGCAAGGGCCATTGAAATCTAAAATAAAAAATTGGAGTCTAACCATGCATTTTTAGAGATAATTTAAAGCAACAATTATTCTAAAAAACAGTAACTTGATACAAAGCAATGTGCAGTGTATTGAGTTTTTTTTTTTCAAATGAAAGCTTTATTATCTCTGAAAAATGCATGGTTACCCCAAATTTTCTGTTTGGATACCAAGAGTACTTGCTAAGTTCTGCTTTCTCCACATAGTTTTAAACCGTGCAAAAATATCCCTGTATTAGTCCTGCACTACCCATAGGAAACCCGAGTATCTCAAAATGTGCAGAACGTATGCGCAGTAACAAAAGTAGGCACCGTCCTTAAAAGCTTTGACCAACTTTATAAATAACTTATAACTTTTTTGTTATGAAGAACTTTTTGTTTATAAACTGACCCTGATGGTATCCTTCAACTCCGCAACTTCCTTCTGCATAAAATCATCTGCACCACTTGGAACATCAGTATCAAGCTGGAGATTTTAAAGATAATAGACCCATGGGATGGAGTTAGTAACATTACAGTGTACATGCACTCATTACTGTCACTGGTTGAAGATCCATGATCTGACTTTATCCTCATTTTCATAATAAAGTCTCCAGCATTATTTTATTGAATGGTACGTATAGACTTAATTAGTGTGACATAACGAAACATTGAATTTGTGGAAATTTACAGCTCTCAGGTTTTATAAGGCATTTGAAAGTAAAAGGACACAGTTCCACACTACACAATGAAACTTGAACAGGCTGCCAGCTGGTCTCCCTGGGATTTTGCACGTCGCGTTTACGTAAATTAAATACTTATTTGAAACAAACCTGTTTAATAGCTCTCAAAATCCCTCGCCTTTCTTTTCCTTTGTTTGTCAAGGCAGCTTTAAAATTATGGTAATTACAAATGAAAGTAAGTTTAATGATGAAAAACACCAACCTTTAAATCCAAATTGTCACTAACGCCATTATGGCCCCACAAGTTCTCAGTCGTTGATCCTTCATCTTCTTGAGCCGTCTTCTCCGAATTTTTGGTCTTCCGTTGCTTTCTGGCCACAAGCTTTCTCTGCTGCTGGTCCTGTATTAATTGGAACTGCTGCCGCAACGATTCGGACGTTTCCAAGCTCATTTTTTTAAAAGGTTTTACGCCAAATCCACAACTGTTTGTCCGACATATTTGTTGGCAACAGACAAAGTTGTCGTGCCCAGTCCTCCCTACGTTGTTTTCAGATCGAGGCTCTTGGCGCAACACTCGAAAAACATGGCGGAAACTTAATTCCGATCTATGATCTTTATATTTGGTGTTTTCATCGCGGATTACGCATTCTTTGCACTTGATTTTTAAAGTCTCGCCTTAAGCGTTCCCTCAGCTATCACGGACATGGAAAACTATGAAAAACTCAAGAGTATAGGCCGTGGAGCCTATGGAACGGTGTACCTTTGTCGACGAATTTCCGATGGTTCTCATTTCATCATCAAGCAAATTCCAGTGGAGGAAATGAGTAAAGAAGAAAGACAAGCCGCTATGAACGAAGTGAAAGTGTTGTCTATGCTAAAGCACCCGAATATTATCGCGTATTCTGATAGTTTCTTCCAGGAAAAGGCCTTGATGATCGTAATGGAGTACGCTCAAGGAGGAACCATGTATAACTTCATCGAAGAACGTGAAGGGAAACTTTTGGACGAAGAGGAGATCATACGACTCTTTGTACAAATCGCATTAGCGATACATCACGTCCACAAACAGAATATCCTGCACAGAGATCTAAAAACGCAGAACATCTTATTAAACAAGACTAGGAAAGTTGTGAAGATCGGCGATTTTGGCATATCCAAGATACTAAGCAGCAAAAGCAAAGCGAACTCTGTGATAGGCACTCCGTGTTATATTTCGCCTGAACTCTGCGAAGGCAAACCGTACAACCAGAAAAGCGATATCTGGGCCCTAGGTTGCGTTCTTTATGAACTAGCAACATTGAAAAAGGCATTCGAGGCCTCCAATCTGCCTGCTCTGGTGTTAAAGATTATGAAAGGAAATTTTAATCCCATTTCTGAAAGGTACAGCGAGGACTTCAAGAATCTGATTCTCAGCATGCTTCAAATTGATCCAGCCAAAAGACCCACCCTTCCGCAGATCATGGCGCAACCAGTTGTGGTAAATGCACTGTTTAATCTGCGTACTGATCTCGGGCGAGTACCATGTAATAGGACTCCAAGGCCTGTTGCAGGAATAGCTGGTAAATACAGTGCTACTCATACTTTGTACCTGTAATAAACATTTCTCTTGTTTCACATTTGCAAACTACTGACTGACCCTGAATTTTTGGGATTACATAATAAACCTCATTACTAGCACATCTAATATGCATAATTTAGGCTAAACATACTGTAGGTTTTTTGGGTCTTAATCTGGTCATCAGGTTACAGTTTCCGAAGTCTACATTTGGTTGTCTGTAGTCTTTGTTACAAGCCAGTCAAATTCTGATTACTTAAGGACAGCGCCTACTAACACCAAAGTATTTTTGTCCGGTTTATGACTATGCGGGAAAAGCAGATCTTAGCAAGGGCTATTGGAATCCAAAAAGAAAATTGGGGGTAATCATGCATTTTTCAGAGATAACTAAGCAATAACATCTCTAAAAAGTGCCAAAATATAAAGCAATGTATGGGATTTCTTCCTAACTTGAAGCTTAATTACTGTATCTCTGAAAAATGCATGGTTACCCCCAATTTTCTTATGAGATACCAAAACCATTTGCTAGGTTCTGCTTTCTCCGTATAGTTTTAAATCGCGCAAAAATATTCCTGTATTAGTAGGCACCACCCATAGGAAACCCGAGTATCTCGAGATGCGCAGAACCTATGCGCAATAACAATAGTAGGTACCATCCTCAAGACACATACAAACTTGAAAATAGACACTGTTAATATGATGTAATTCCTAGAAAAGAACATTGGTTCTGGCTTCATTGGTTTAGAACTAGAAATAGAAAGGGGTCATTTTGTACATGTACATTTAAGTTACAGAGTAGGACTTAAAATAGTCCATATCTTGGCTGCAAATTGATTGCAATCATGGGCTAAATTTGTGCGGTTGGGTCTTTTGTGTGATGCCCTTACCTTGGAACAGAATGATCATCAAATTCAACCCATTGACTTCTATACACTATACCTACCAAAACCAATCTTATGGGATACATGGCCCCCAAAGTAATAAAGTCCCTGGTATAACAAGTCATACATTAACATGTATGCATTCTTCAGCACTACCATTGTTACAGTGAAAGGTATGGAAAAAGCTCCAATATGTAACAATCCATGGTTTAGCAATTCCCAGTTATACCAAACATATCCCAGAAGACTAAACTTCAAATCTACAATAACATGTTCTTGTACCCCAACATGATAAAAAAATTATTTATGCTCGTTTTGATGAGGTAATGGTCAGAAGAAAGCATTTGTGCATTTGTGGTTCAGAATTGTTTATTTGGTCCAGAAAAAATCTTACCGTAAGAGTTAATGGTTTAAAAAAAATCAGCCATTGTGATGTCATCACCTATGACAGTATTTGCTATTAATAATTGATTTGTTTATCCAGCTGCCATACCTCCGACACGTGGACGGTTCTCAAGCGGCAATCGTCCAACGGGCTCTCAAATTTACCGGACAAGCTCCTCAAACTCTGCATCTGTGATCCTCGAAGGACTTCCAGATTTGGAATCATTTTCCACTAAACCCCCTGAACCCCAGTTTGTAGTGTACCACTGGGGTGGCGGCATCAGCTCTCCCACTAAGCTGATGCTCCCGCAGCATGACTCTGATGTCGTCCAGGTCGCTTGTGGGAGAACATTGAAAACTGCAGTAACCGGTCGAGGTGGCCGTATGATCATCTGGGATTCCAACAAGAAAGCGGCAGACGTTTCTTCAGATGTGTCACCAGATAAGGAAAAGTTGTTGGAGGATCTGTGGGTGCCCAGATTTCTTGAGGGCCAGTCCGGAGTAACAATCGTGCAGGTTTCCTGTGGTGATTTGTTTGTGGCTTGCTTGACAGGTACAGACTGTATACATAAGTAGGAGAGGCCCTGTTAGGGTACAAATTAAGGGCCTTGGGGCTGTAACTTCAATGGTAACAACCAGCCATTATGTAATACAAGTCATTGTTTTATTAAAAACTGGATCATTGTATAATGCAAGTCCAGAGATTTGATTGGCTTAGCAGCCATGGTATATATAAACAATAGCCTCCATTTGGCGCGAAAATATGCTCAGATATTTGTCCGCGGACATTATCTGTTCAGAGAAGCGAACAGTTTTCGGAGGCCGAAGCTCGAGGAAAACTGTGAGCTTCGAGGAGCAGATAATGTCCGCGGACAAATATCTAGGCATATTTTTAAAGTCAAATGGAGGCTATTGTGTTTATCATCCTTCAAATATTTTTCGCAACATGCGGGAATCGGCAGGATCTGCCATCCTGACATATGTCAATCACGTCAAAGTTTGTCAGTTGGCTTCCAAAATCTCCACGTCAGATTTCGCTTCAGGTCGAAAGCGTTTGTTTGGGGAAAAGGTAAAACATTTGAAAGGAAAGTAAACTTGTTTAATTCCGTGAAAGACAAAAGCAAGATACAAGTGGCGGATAAGGTTACAGGGAATCTAACTACCTCTCGAGAACAAGCTAAAGATCACTGAAAGCGAAAAACTGTAAAGTATCGCATTCTGTAAAAAGTGTAAACTGTCGTCAACGAAACAGCCGGCGCTTTGTTGTTCTCTTCCTTTATCTCGTGTTTAATTGGAGCAGCACTTTATATCGAAAATACGATTGTGGAATTTGCTAGCCGAAAACGACTTGTGAAGAAATCGAAGCTGAACCTGCAGTCGAATACGACGCCACCGGTTGTTTTTGCCGGATTCCATTAAAGCGCTTTCTTTGCTAACTTGACATTGAATGGAGCCAGCAACAAAGTCTTTCACAATCACTGAGGATTAAACTTGTTGCTTGAGAGTAGAACAAGCTGCTTCTCTTCGTAGAGAATCTCGACATCTCGGGGTATCATGGCCGGTTTTTGTTTCATGGACGAGATTTTATTTTCGCGACCGATCTCGACCAGGTGAGGCCAGCACGAATTGCTCTCATTGAATTACAACTGTAATATTTGCTGTCGTGTGAGTGAGCTTCGAGCTTATTAATTAAACTCGTTTAATAGCTTGTTGATGGCTTTCTCATTTCGCCAGACTGAAAGAAAACCATAAATACTCTTAAATGAGATGGGCTAAAACTTTTCACCTTTCATATTTTTCAGTTTTACCACATTTTTAAAGCAAGGACTGTTAATTAAACAGAGTTCAAACCGAGAGAAAATGTCGCAAATACGAGCTTGAGTATTTCAACATTTCATTTACGAACAGCTTACCGTCAAAAACGTTTAGAGCGTATGTTGTTTTCTGGTACTGGTTTATCGACCAGCAGGTTTATCTCTTCTTCTGTCACAAAAGCAAACCGTTCCCCCTTCTTGACCTTCATTTTAATTGCAAACTTGACGTTCCTTGAAGTTTTTGAAATTGGGGAATATCACTTGGGGAATATCCTTGGATATTCCCCAGTTTTAGCTGGGGTATATTCGGTCACAGGAGGCGTTTAGACCAATCGCGCGCGAGCGAAAATATTTGATGGATCATAAGGGCCATTATACCATGCCTGAGAAATAGCGACTATTAAATTCTCTTCTTGTTGTTCTTGCAAAGGGAAATCAGAGAAGCATGATGCAGCAATAATTATTATTCCACTCGTGTTTATTGGATATTACCTGATAGATAGCCAGCTGGGCCCAGCACGCCTTCTTGGCTATCTATCACCTCATATCCAGCACGTACTCGTGGAATAATTGTTACAGTAATTATGACATGACTGAACTGTTTGTCCTTTGTTGTAGATCGGGGAATTCTCATGACATTTGGAAGTGGAACGCATGGCTCACTGGGACATGGGAACTACAATGATGTTGTGCAGGCAAAAATAGTGGAAGCTTTGATTGGATATGAAGTAGAGCAGGTGAGAAATGGGCTGTAGGGGAGGGGGGTGGGAGGGATTATTTTGCCAAAAAATTAATACAGTAGTTTTGAAATGACATCAAATTCGCGTGATACTTCCCCTTTAAACTTTTAAAAGCATTTTTTAATTGGAGATTAGTTTTCATTGTGAGATAATTATTTTCAAAGAACCAGACCCATATGGCAGAATGTATGAGGGTGAATCTTGTCCTATTTTAAGAAATAATTAATAATTTATTATCATTGGGCATGTGTAACTAAGTGGTACTTCAAATCGCATGTTTGGTTTAAGGAAGAAAAATCCCTACGTATAGAACTCTGCAGAGAGCTTGCACCAAAAATAAAAGAAAATAAATCATGCATTTCACTTAATCTTACACAACCTGAACTCATAATATTAATAACAGTAAAATAGGATTTCAGTGCTGTGCACCTTGATGTATGTTTGTCTAACTTGAATACATAGGAATTTAGAAGATTACATGATTGTTCATAGGTGTCTTGCGGCGCTGCCCATGTGATGGTTGTGACTGCTGATCGTGAACTTTTTTCCTGGGGAAGAGGAGACAATGGCCGTCTTGGGCTTGGTAACCAACAGTCGTATGCAGTTCCACAGCCTGTCAGCCTCGAACCTGGCTTCACTGCAAAAGCCGTAAGGTGTGGTGTGGACTGTTCCTTCATACTGGCTCTTAATGATAGGCTCTTGGCTTGTGGAAGCAACAGATGCAACAAGCTAGCATTAGATAGCAATAAAGAAACAGTTGATGAATCTCAGACTTTGACTCCTATCACTGCACAGCTAGTGACAGCAGAACCTGTCAAGTCTGTTACCATGGGAACATCACACACTGCAGTGCTGACGGCCAGTGGTAAATGCCTGACGTTTGGCTCCAATTCTTTTGGACAGCTTGGTTATGAGCGAGAGGGTACATCACGTGAACCTCAGGTTGTGCAAGCTTTAAAGGACAAGAAGTTGACTTTTGTATCTTGCGGCGACACTTTCACAGTTGCAGTGAGCAATGACAGGGAACTGTTCACTTGGGGTAAGGGAGCACGTGGTCGTCTAGGCCAGCCATTGGATGAGGACTGTTTGACACCCAAATCTGTGCCCTTACCCCTTAAATTGAAGGTTCTCTCCTTGTCCTGTAGCCACAGTGTTACAATGTTGTGTGGAAAGGTACTTTGAACAGAATGGCATCTTGCCAAGTGTATAATAATAAATTATACACTTGGCAAGATGCCATTCTGTTCAAAGCTGATTTTAAGTGATTTTAAAATCACTCATTTCCAACAAATTTTTAAAGTTTAATTCTCACTCAGTGGGTTATTGTGGAAGATCACAGCTCTACTTGAACTGAAGATAACTTTTCACTCGGAAATTAAAACACATTTTTACACCCAGAAAGTATTACCGAAAAAAGGCTCATTAAGATACCTTTTCCACCCCTACACAGCTTAAGAGTACATGTACATGTACTTTAATTAAATACCATACTTTTGCATGTCAAAAAGGCGCTACTTTAAGATTCATTCACAGGTGTTTGGACATGTGCAGTATTACAGGACTTTAGGTAATACAATTGTGTAGTTAATGTCCCTGTTCTCAAATAATTTGACAACTACAGCTGTATACACTTCATTCTTACTATCTTGAAATTGGTCCCTTAAGCCCAAGCGGCCATCAGAAGGCACCATCAAAAGGAAAATTACATCTTGTGCCCCAATCTCGTACCTAGAGTCCTCAGGCTCTTTTGCCAGCGGTTGGTCAACAGAAGACTGGGGAACTGGAATTTTATAAATGCAAGCTGTCACAGGACAGCCAATCCAAAAAAAATGTTTTTTTTTTCAAATTCTCCAGTCTCTCCTGGTGGCCAACCGCTGGCCAAAGAGCCTGAGGACCCTGGGTACAAGATTGGTATGTGCCCTAAAGTTCTTCTGAGAAACAATTAGATCACAAGCTCATTTAACAGCTGTCACATGACTGTATAATTTTTGGCAAGTGGCTTCACAAGTGGCTTTGCCCCTTGTCAGCTATCAAAGTCCTTAGGAACAGATCATCTTATAATAATTATTATTTTAAATACATGTACTACCATATATAACCCAATAGCTGATCCATTGATCACAGATATTCGGTAAATGATGGTGGATTTCAAGCTAGTTGGTTTGTGAGTTAGCCAATTAGATTGCAGGAGGGTACAATGTAGATCTGCAAATGCAACAGTATAAAACTCAGGTCCCCATAGGTCACATACCATAGAAGGGATAAACCACTGGTCACAATAGAAATAACTTCACTTTGTTTTGACATTGCTCTATCCATGATGCAACCTGTGCTTGGAGGGTGGGCAGGCATTGCAGTAGCATACTGGGCCTGGTTGTTCGAAAGCGGATTAACGCTTGTCATCTTGCTCGTTAAAAATGCTTTTAAAAGCTAGAGGTAAAGAAACTTCTACTTCTTTTACTTACTTCTGTAAGTCAGAGTAAAGGAACAAAATTCTTTTTGAAGAGTCTTCGTTGGTTAGTAATCGAACTCGACTTGAAGTTCACGTTAACCCAGGATTAAGCTTAATTAGGCTTTAAATAACTGGGCCCTGGTCCCCTGGGGTAAATGGGGAATTACACAGGGGACAGACTCAGGGAGTGGGTCGGGAAGGACTGTGATGAGTAAGGTCATAGGAGGGAGGGAAGGGGTGGTGGGGAGAGCACATGGAAACAACCCAAGTATGAGCAAGGTTGCTATGTAGAGTGGACTATGCTCTCAAATATTGACTAATGCCAACAAATTTGAGAACAACAAATACATTTTTGTTCCATCAAAAATTTCAATATTTTACAAGAGTAGAATGCTAAGCAATAGAAAGAAAGTTTTGGGATTTTTGTATCATCACAATAAATTTATCAAAATTTATCTGATTTTAATAAGATTAATATCCAAATTTTTCAAAAGGAGAATCGATCAAAAAAAAAAAAAGAAAATATTTGGACAAGATAGACGTGTGCTTATGGAAAAAAATCTTGCAAGAGTAGCATACAAATATATTATGTAGTGTGTAATATATTATAGGTAAGAAGGAGAGGAACGGAGAAGAAGAGATGATGTTAAGCACTAGAGTATCTTATAATTATTATTAAAGGCGGCCATAAATTGTCTTCTGGTCGTTCTTGCAAAGGTCTAGTAATTTTTATTGATTGTTTTTAATAAAATAATTATTCCACTCGTGCTTGTTGGATATGTGATGATTGTAGCCACTCGGTGCTATACGCCTCGTAATGCAATTCCAGGGATTTGATTGGCTTAGCGGCGGCAAGACATTAAATTGTCTTCTGGTCGTAATTGATCCCGGGGGGGGGGGGGGGGGGATACTCCCTTATATGGGCTATGTAAGTATGTGCGGCGCCAAAGGGTATGGTTTTTCAGCCGCTTTGGTCATAAATAGGGTATCGATTTTAGCCATTTTGCCGCCATTTTGGTAATAAATAGGGTATCAACTTTTTCATCATGATGTTTACAGCAACTGTGTACGTGCCGCAACGGTTTGTCATACGCTCCGGTAACGCGCTGGACTCCAGGGGTTTTTGAACTGAAGTTGACCGGACACTATCAGGTCATAAATAGGGTATCAAATTTTTGGTCAGGTCATAAAGAGGGTAGGGAAAATCGCAGATTAGGGTGAGGGTTTTGGGAAGCGGGCCGCACACCCCTATCCATTTTTTTCTTGGGAGTACCCTCCCCCACCCCCCCCCCCCCCCTTCATCCCGGGTTATTGATTCAGCAAGATCTAACAATATTTCCTAATTGTTTTGAATTAAACAATTATTCCACTCGCGCTTGTTATTTATAAGATGATTATAGCCGATGCGAATAATTGTTAAAGATACTCGTTTGAGCGAGTTCAGTAGGTGACCTTACCAACCGCTAGTCTCTGTGATGTATCCGTCAATTCCAGAAAATACCCCACGGCCGGAACAAACGAGGTGTTCAAGGTGATTTCTTCGTTTCTGGGCTGATCTTCATTCGAATGAAAGTTAATCCAGGCCAAACTAAGTCTCAAGTCTCATTTCTCATCGTCGTTCAAGTGACCATCCTGTGGATCTACCATCTCATATTTGTTCTCCTTAGACCTATAGGTAATGACAAATTTATCCCAGATTGAAAGGAAGTGAGAGTTATATGGCCTAAAATCACGAGCCCGTCAAATACCCCTGGGTAAACTATTGCCCGGCCCCAGGGACGGACAATGTGGGAAAATGCCCCATTTATATAATGCCGTGGGGAAAGGGCAATGGTGGAGTGGAATGTGCGTTACTCAGTGGTAAGAGTACACGATCAGTGTGTGGAAGGTTATTTATCAAATTTGACTCCTGATGCGGGGAACCACATAAGAATTGTTTTCTGTGTAAAAAGGCTGAAAAAAAAATGGTAGTACTCATTTAGCGGCGAGTTTACTTGTTATAACCCCCCACTCGTTAATTTCCTCGCGTTCGCATTGGACAAAACACATCATTTAGTAAATAATGACATGTTTTAAGGCACGTTTTCCTGCTGCTGCCGAAATACAGAATTCCCTAAATTCTCCCGAAAAGAAGCCCCTAAAAATGTTTCTTGAACGAAACTCTTTTTCTGAATCTTTCGGTAGCTTATTTGTAGCGATTGTATAAGAATTTTACAATGAATAAATTTATTCTAAAACGTCAGTGTTCAATTATTATTATTATCATTATTATTATTCGAAGAAGCAAAGACTTAGAAAAACATTTGACTATAAAAAATTGCGATAAAACATTTCGTAAAAACATTATAAAAAGGTTAAAAAACACGACGTTTCGATGTACATTACATCATTATCAAGTGAAATTAAAAATGCAAGATTGCGGCTATAAATACAAAAATGGACAATAGATATTAATTAAAATAGTAGCATTGAAGAATGCTACCGGTTAAACAAAAAGTTTCGCACGTATAGAGTCCGTTTGAGTGTTCAAGCAAGGCTTAAGTTTCTTGATGTTCAGCATTTCAAATACCAAACAATCAAATTTGCTCTGACACTTTCTCAAGATGTTAAAATGGCCCTGATTCAATAGGTGTTTGCTCCCGTGAGCTTCAAGAAAATGTTTGCCAATTGCCGAGTTCTTGTGCTCAGCAACGCGTTGAAAAAGGTGTCTGGCTGTATAGCCGACATAATCTGCATCGCACAGATCACATGCAAAATAGTAAACAACGCATTGCTGATTCACAATCGACGGCTTAACTTCCCTAGGCTTAAGATCATGTTCTAATTTCCTACTAACAAAAACTGGCTGCAATATGGGGCCAATCTTATTACTTAGGTCGTTAAATTGCCTGCGAACCGCATTGGCAGCTACTTGATCCTTAAAAGGAAGGATAATTCTGATCTTACGACCGCCTTCAGGCTTCTCTTCCGCTGCCTGTTCCGATACATTACGAAGAAAATTACTAATGATGGAATCTATGAGAGCCCTAGGATAATCTAGGCGACTGAAAATTGAGCGCAATTTGTTACATTCTAAATTGAAAGCTTCTGTTGTGGAACATAGAGCGTACGCGCGATGTAACATTGTTTTCACTAAAGACACCTTGTATCGTTTGTCGGTATGGCTATGGTAATGCAAGAGTAAGCCACTGTTCGTTTGTTTCCTGTAAACTTGAGTTTCAAGTTTAGTCCCACACTTGATGATTTCAATGCCAATAAAAGGAATCCTACCACTGACAGGGAGTTCCATTGTAAATTTCATGCTGGGATGGAGACCATTCAGAGTATTGAGAAACTCAGAGGCAGCGTCACCACTAGGCATTTTAGCCAGGGTATCATCCACGTAACGTTTGTACAGGTCAGGCATCAGACCATCACGGGAGAGCTTCTCTTCCAGGTGACACATAAAAACATTAGCCATCAGAGGACCAAGAGGGGAGCCCATGGCCACCCCATCAGTCTGTTCGTACAAAAGACCATTGAACTGGAAAAGCTGGTTGGTTGTAGCAATTTCCAGTAATTTGGCAAGCTGATCCTTCTGCAAGTTAAGGCCGTAGGTCTTGTTGAACCAATCGTTGGTGAACGCTTTGTGGACTAGGATGTTAATCGTCTCACTCAAAGGTACGTTGGTGAAAAGTGATGTCACATCATAGGAGACTAAGATGTCATCCTCATTCACGGAAATGGTACGGATTTCATCAGCAAAAGCAAAGGCATCAGTGATTGTGTAGTCATTGATGGAGAGTGGCTTAAGTTTCTCTTCGAGCCATTTGGCGAGATTGTAATTGTAGGCGCCAGTTGCTGATAAAATGGGTCTCATACTCAGTGTGGCTTTATGGGTCTTCGGAAGGCCATACAAGTGTGACAATCTGGAACTCTTCGGAGAAAGCGAGTTAGCGATCTCTTCAGGTAGAATTTGACGTAAGGCTGTGCGCAACTCTTTTTCTTTCTGTAAGAGCGGGTGGAAATGTTGAGCTGGACGTCCACGCCTCTTTGGTCGCTTTTCATCAACATGTACGAACTTAGAAGTGTTATCGATTGAAGCAGCGCTTAGAAGACGGATGTATTCGGTCTTGTCCATTACCACTACGCCAGAACCTTTATCAGGCTTGGTGATTATGATGTCGTCACGTTTCTTCAAGCGATTAAGAGCATTCAAAAGAGCCTTTGGTGGTTTGGGGCTTGTACGATGGATATAGTTCAAGGCGATTGAGCGTAGAGTTGAGCTTGCCAGTTCCTTCTCAGAATCATCCAACAACGGCTCTATTTTCCAATATGCTTTCTCAAAGCTCGCATGTATGTCGATGGGCGAGACCTTTTGTGGTACTGAAAACTTCAGACCTCTGCAGATAAGAAGCTTCTCGAAGAACGTAAGGCGATAAGAAGATAGGTTGTTTATATGCTCATTGACATCAAGCTTCTTTGATATTAATCGCGAGATTTTGCTGACATGGCCCTTCATCATTTCTTCGTACTGGTTGTTGCGTAGAACACTCAATGTTCGCAAGATGGCGATGAAGCGAAGCAAAGAGCATTTATCTCGGAGATCTTTGTAAGCATTCTGTACTTCTTCTCTGAGGTGTTTGAGCTGGGAGAGTTTGAAACTCAATTCCTCTTCGATGACATCCTTTTGATAAGTTTCTGAAGATTTCTTCCATTTGCGTGCTCTTGTACGGTCGACTTGTGCGAAAGTTGGTGTAACACCAAAGTTCAAACATAAACGTAAAAATTCAATGGCGCCTTCGCATTTGATGAGGCGTTGACTACACTTTTCAAGACGTCTGAAAAAGTGCAGTTGGTTATAGCCGCAATCTTGCATTTTTAATTTCACTTGATAATGATGTAATGTACATCGAAACGTCGTGTTTTTTAACCTTTTTATAATGTTTTTACGAAATGTTTTATCGCAATTTTTTATAGTCAAATATTATTATTATTATTACTATTATTATTATTATTATTATCATTATTATTATTTTTGTTTTCGTTTCAGTTCTGTCTTTCATTCTTTCACATTTTGAAGTAACAGTAAGTTTATGCACACCTCACTTTTTTTATACATATTTGCCCAATGACACCTTGGTCATTTCTTGATTAGGTTATATGTTTTAAAACATTGTAAACTATAGTGCGTCGCTATTAACTGAACGTTCAGTACATGTTCTTTTTAGTAGTGATTATTTAACCTGAGTGTCCACGATTAGCAGCAATGCTAAATACTTTGATACTAGTACTTGTATAAGTTTTGTCTGCTTCTATGAGACTCCATGCGAAATCAATCGAAAGCTAAATATTGACCTACTAGGCTTTCCCATACCATTTCACCACCGGCTAGAAAAAATAGAAACTAGTTCGACAACTGCGCATGCGCATTGAAAACCATTCCGGGTTCTCTCCCACATGTGCAAGAATTCTATTTTTAATGACTTCCTTCGATTGACCACTTCCAATCAAGACCGTACTTACTAGGATCATTTCTATAGTACTTGTCCCGTCTTTGTACCCCAACAAAGACAACTCCATCAACCGTGATGACGATGCGAAGCGTTCACCTCTGAGCGCGAAGCACGTCGCTGGCTTTGCCTTCATGGCAATCGGTTAGCGGCGATTGATGACCGTTCCTTTTCCTCCTTTAGTGGGGAACTGGAGGAGGTGATCGCATTCTGAGCGGTTGATTTTTATTATTATGCAACTGCAGAAAAAAGACAAAAACCCACTCTGTTGTTTTTGTTATTGGTCTTCAGTGACAGTCGATTTAGTTTAATTCAGACCAGAAGTCTTTATTCGCCATATTGATGTACAAAATCGTCAATAATATTTCCCCATTATATCTGAGAAAGGTTTTCACCAAAGAATCAGATGTCCACTTCTATAACTTGGGAAATTCATCCGATTAATTTCCATATTCCTAAACCTAATTTGGAGATTGCTAAATGGAGCCTTCAGTATAGAGGATTCTGTCGTCCAGAACAACATCCCCGTCGAAGCAAGAGTTTAGGGTAGCCTGAGTACTTTTAAATCCTACTTACTGAGCTGAAAAAGCAAGATGAAGAGTTTAAACTGATTAAACTGGTTCTCGCAAGCGCCTTAAATAAAAATTACAACAAAAAGACTGAGATACTTGATTATGCCGCGTGCTTAAATTTCGAGAAGTCATGAATTTTAATGTTTCTATGAATGTCCCATGCATAATTTATAACTTGAATCTTTTGATCGACTGAATACAGTCTTCCGTTCGACCAACACGCCGGATTTTAGCGTTTGAAAAAACAAATTCGAGCCTTAAAGTACGGTGTATTAAGTTTTAATCTTACACATCGCAAGCTGAACTTTTGGCTACAAATTTTGTTCACGGATTCTACGAACTGGAACATTACATTTGAAACTGATATATTACTCACAGGTCGGGCGGTCCGATCGGCGTTGAAGCGATTCATCGGAGTCGACCGATCTCACATTACACGCCGGCGAGCAAATGGAGAACTTGCTTTTTGATTACGACCACCCCACGCTTCGAGTGTTCTTCGTTTCAACGATTATCATTCTTGGACTTTTGATCATAAACGACTTGATTCCTTGGGGACCTTTGGGAGCAGCTCGTACAAGACGGCGTAGAGAAGGCAACGAGGTTTTAATAATTCTGGCAATTTTAGCCCTGGCTGTTGAATGGGCCGTGTACATGTTCTTATCATAAGGTGAAAATAACTGCGGCACGCAGTGAGAACATAAGCTCGCGAATCTTTCTTGTGCGGTGGATAGAAGTTACCTTGCTTCTTCGGGTCAAGTTGTGTGTATTTTTTTCCGCTTCTCATGTTTACGTTCTTGGATCGGAACGCATTTCGACAGTTTTCAAGTGTTGAACAACTATTTTTCTCGTTCTCCGATTTTCTGATATTTAACCGAGAATACAATTTAATTTGAGAGTGGATTTTTCAATCACGTCCTGCCCCTCTAGCAGGATTTAATCCGTTTGTAAGGTTGTATATACATGGGGAACTGAGAGCATTTTTAATCATTCAGTTGGTCGATGTTCGCTCATCAAATGTGTAATTTTGTTCTCGATTAGTTTTTTTGTTTTTTTATTGACTTGCTGCTTTTATCCAGGGCTAGAAGAAAGCAGAGACATTAAAAACAGCAGAATTTGCGAGTGACGAATGAGATATATAAAACATATAAAAAGAAAACAGAAATGATTGCCGGTGGACAATTTGAATGTGGCCGGTTGACATATTTTTGTCATTTGAATTGCAAATAAAGATAAGCCGGGCAACAATATTTGTAACAACTTTATTTGCATAACAATCGGTAAAAAAGAAATGCAAACAGTTTGCCAACAGGGAGGAACCAGACCCTCATATAGAGCTGACCCCTATAACATCATAATAAAATAGAATGTAATAATACTATACACAATTTACAAGTAGAATACAAAATCTAAATAAATATCCAATTAAACAAAACTAAAATTGAACATTTGTCCGATAATATACAAGTATCACATAGAACCAACGAAGTCGTCATGATGCAATGATAAAAAGACACTAACGTGCGTTTAAATATTTGTACAAAAGTTTCTTAAACTTTTTAACATTATCAGCGTCTACAACATTATTCGGCAAAGCATTCCAGCTGTCAATATGTCTATTCCAAAAAGAATACTCAAAGATATTTGTTCGTGCATAGGGTTTCCAAATCTTGTAATATGAAGGTATATTCTTGCTACAGCCAAACCTCCATGTGCGACCACGTCTTGTAAGCGACCACCTTCCATAAGAAGAATTTCCTAGTCAAAGCCCTTTAGTTGGAACCTCTCATAAGCGACCGCGACCACTTTTTGAGCTGACGGCATTATAATTTTCATTGTTTTTAACCTCTTGTAAGAGACCACTTGACACATGGTCTGATCTCGCTGTATGCACTACCCTACTCAGAGTTTACGAGGAATTTTTTAGTGGCAACCTAGCACTGCTCGTGTAACTAGGAAAATGCATGCAATAAACAATTGCGAATTCAGTAGATGTGTCAGATCTGTTCCCGAACCAGACTCCCTCTAGTTCGACTCTCATAAGCGACCACTAAATCTTGGCTTTTGGGGTGGTCGCTTACGGGAAGTTCGGCTGTATTTTTAATTCAGATCTCTCCTATATAGTATCCATATATGGCCACATTTTATACAAAATTTCAACAAATAGGCAGTGGCAAAATTTAGCGTGGTAGGGATGCTTCAGTTTGTTTTTTGTTTGTTTCTTTGTTTTTGTTGTTTTTTGTTTTCTTTCATTTTCTCTTTCCTTTTTTTTTTATTTTAAGATGGGCTTTCCAGATACCTTACGAAATCCCATGGACAATTTCACAAGTCCAACTTTTGCAAATAAACGTGACATGTGAAAGAGTCCACAAATCGCCTCCGTGAGGAGCAGTGTGAAAACACGCAACATTTGTGGGTGCGTTATCGCAGTACAAGAGGCAATGTTTGACGCTCGTTGCATATTTCGCGCCTAGTACTATCCCAAGGAGAGGGTCTAGTGTTCTATCAAGGTAAAAAGTGAAATAACAGATTTTTTATTAAAATAATAGAAAACTCTTTACAGTTACAAATAACGTTACCGGCGAAATGTAGGAGTCGATCGGATGGTGGAAATTTAGTTTCCTTCCTGCTTAGAAAAAACATTTGAAATAATGAACAGTTGATATACAATTTAATAGTCATGGTGTATCAGGAGTGTATACAAGACAAGGACGAGGTCACTTAAAATTGCACTTCACCCAGTTACAGTGCTGCTGTGTTTGTGGTGGAAATGTAAGAGATCCATCCACGTCATTTCCGATTTAAGATAAACGAGTGAGCTTCGCTCAATTGCTGGTGGGAAGACTCAACAGAAGAAGTCTTTATGAGGTAACTCGAGGCCTTTCTTGCCGCCGCGGCTCAATTCCAAATCAACTTGACTACAAGTTAGCAGCTCTTAAATGTCGTGAACTTGATTTGGATTTAAGCCACGACGGTGAAATGAGCCACGGGTACCTCATAAAGACTTCTTCTGCATGCCAGTCTCCCCGAGTAGTCAGTTCATATCAGGTGAGTATCAGAGCTTTAAACGCAAAGAGGTTTTAAACAATACAGGATGAGAGAGTCAATTTCTCTTTAGCTTAAATCTTGAGAAGAAGTTCTTGAATCTAGATGGTTTCGTTTCACTTGCGCCTCCTTGACTGTCCTCTCCTAGATTGATTGTTAGATAAGCAGTGGGCACTTCACTTAGTTTTGGTACATCTTCCGGGACAAAGAAAGGATCAAGCGATGAAGACTGGCCGGCGTCATGAGAGACAGTCAACTTGTTGATGTTCATGTAGAGATCTCGGTCAAAAGTGGTTGAATCATTCTTCCTGCGCTTACGCAGCTGAATTGCGCCCGGCTTAGACAAGTTTGAAGCTGTCTTCTCTGACTTCCCAGCCCTAAGAATCTTTTTAATACTTCGCTTCTTTCGTTTGGACGTTTCCTGTGAACATTGAGGATCCTCCTTAGGCTTTGTCATTTTTGGTTTAGAGAGACTGCTGGCCTTGTCTTTGCTTGTACCAGGCTTGCCTTGGGAATTCGCAGGCACCATTCCTGTCGCTTGCGCATTTCCAGCCGACATACGGTTTCTGAGCACATTCCATGCAAACGAGATTTTCGACGAAAAAGATGGCCTTGGTGGCGGTGTCTCCTGGGTGTTAGAAGAACATCCCTCTCCGTCTCCCTCTTCAGCCTCACTTGGTGTCCATGCTGTCTTGCGCATGAAATTCGCATTCAATCGCGCACAAGTTGCAAAGCTCTGCAAAGCTAGAGCACTGTTCTTCCTCGCCGAGAAATCATCCTTCGTACCTGAAAAATCTAAAGCAATATTGTCATTTGTGTTTTCGCCGGGCTTGTCATCCACACTCTCGTCTTCTTTCTTATTATCTCCTGCACTCACGGCGTACAAATCAGCCACGTCTGCATGGACTGTTGACAAAAGCGGGGCGACTTTGTTCCTTCGTAACCAGCACCCGCACCTTGCACCCCTAGTATTGTGCTCCATGGTTACATCATAGATTATCGCTCGTTTAGATTTCCCGTCGGAAGGTTTGCTGCAGCCAGCTCCATAACACTGCTCTTCTTCCGGGTCTGAGATTGCGTCAAGTTTTATATCACCTTCTTTCCGTTGCGCATGCTCAGCACTCCGTTGCGACCGACTGCTAACAGCTTCCAAAAGGCCACAGGTAACAAAATAAAAGAAAAAATACAGTATTCTTGAAATCATTTTGCCAAAACGCTTCGCGTAATTTCGACAGTTTTGCACTTGAGTACTCAGTCTGTCTCAATTGTTGAATTGATTGTTCGCGTCATAATTAACTAGATTAATGGCGTCATCTCAGTTGACGCCGCGCGCAATCAATTCGAATTTAATTATTTCTTTGAATTCAGGCGCGTGCTGTTGAAGACATTTCTTTAACAGACGGGAATAAGCTCTACTCCGAAAAGCGCTACAGTCTGTAAACTTGTAGAATGAATTCCACAATTACGTCTAGATTGTATAATATCGAGAGATATAAATAAAAGCAATAATGAAAAATACTGCTCTGTAGCTTTGATTTTACGCAACGTCGTTGCCGGGAAGAAGAGAGACCCTGGGAACCAAGTTGTGATTCACGTACAAGTCGGTTTTTATCTTATCATGAACCAGCCTTCATAATTATGTAGATAGAAAGGTGTGCGGACTTGCGGTGCTTATGGCTAACAAGCGATCCGGCCCGTGTTTTTATTCTTTATTCAATAGAATCGTCATTAACGGACAGGATTTTTTACTTTGTATGCGACTAAACTTCGAGCGATCGAGACCTTTAAAATTAAACTTAAGGCCATGAAAAGATATTTCAGAATGATTAGAACGCATTTAACTAGTTTAATGAACCAATCTGATTGGAATTCCAAAAACGTGGAAGCAGTGGTCAGCGGAGGAAAGTCGCGTGGATACATAACGATTTGCTGGGTTCCATGTGATCTTGTTGTCTGACAATTAGTTGGTCGCTGGTCGTTTCATCTAATAATTCTGCATGTAATTCTGATCACCTAGACATCTACCTTGGGTTGAAACTAAGACTTTCTGAGAACGCATTTTCCAGTTAAATTAATACGTATAGCATCCAGAAAATCGTTTTTGCTGGTGTGTATCTGTATCGAATACTTTACAAATCCCAAATACCATGGTATCGACTACTATGGCATCAATATCGGCCTATACCGTGGCCTAACTCCGGTTTTTGGCAAGGTCTTAAGTAATGCCTACCTAGTAATAAGGAATGTTTAGATACGATTAAACGTTCACCTTGAGTTAGCAATCGGACTAACTGCCCCGTAACATGAGGGTATTTAGAGTTACTTTTGAAAGAAGATTGACAGAAATTTAAATATACTGGCTTTTTCCTTCTTCAATTTTTTTTTGTTTTTCGGAAACGTTTTGTTTCTCTACGTTTGCTTCTGTTCAATATTATAGTTGCGAACCTGGAAACAAGAAAATAGCGCTTATAACTTGAAGTCGCTGGGCGATCAGTTAAGAAACTGCAATATTCATTATCGTCTCTAACATCCTCTCTGTCAGTTGTACTTCAATGAAACTCTGAGCTCTTAGTTTTTCCGTTACCAGATATGTTAATTAATAACGGGCCACCTGAGAACATAAAAAGTTATGAAAAAAAAAAGAAGAAGAAATAAAGGAAACGGTTTTTCCTTTTTTTATCTTTATCGTTTCTCGAACTCCAGTTGACTGGAAAGGGCATCTTGCTGATTAAAATGATAAACAAGTACGCATTATTCACACTATTTCGAATAAAATAACAAAACATCACTACTAAAAGTCTCAGTTTGTCCCTGTAACATTTTTTCTCATGCAGTTGTCTGACGGTATGGCTATGATTCACTTTTGTCCGCCGCGAACTGTAGTTTTAGAGATTTGTTTCAATCCAACGCAGCCTTTGTCGTCTGTAGGTCGGTTCAGGCTCCAAACTCAACAACGAATTTTGACTGGACAAAAACCAAACCGAGCCCCTCTTCTCGGCCAAATAATCAGACGAGGGACGCCTTGGGCTCTCGCAGGTCTGCGGGCTAGAACCCGCGCCCGAGGGACTCGGTGAACGCCTTCTAAATCCTTGGAAAGTGACCAGCTCTTTGAATCCTCTTCTAAAGCGTGGATTTCGCGCGCCCAAAATGATAGGATTACACACGCTATACAGAAAGCCGCATATGTACACCGAGCGCAAGAAATGGCGGGAAAACTGACTTACGTCTGTGACAAGCGTTAAAAGTCCGTATATGAAGAAAGGCGTCCAACAGGCGACGAATGCTGCCAGAACAAACAGAAGTGTGATTATAATCTTTCTCTGCGTTAAGATGCCTCGATCGTCAATGATAGCTGTATCACGAATCCGTCGACAATGCGCTTTCACAGCTCGTATTATTCTCCAGTATAAAAATACCATGGTTAAGATTGGAAATGCGTACACAATGCATAACAGAAAAACAGTATGGGATATTTCTGAGGCGTTGTGAGGGTACCTAAGGCCGCACATGCTCGCTGAAGACTTGTACACAATCTCTGTCCACCCGAGAATGGGACCGATGGAACACGCGAATGCCAACAGCCAGACCACAACAATGATCAATAAAGTGCGTTTACGGGTTATTATCCTACTCAGTGGTGAAACAATAGAAAAGTACTTATGTATACTAATGGCCGTGAGCGTGAAAATCGAAGAAGAGAACCAGAAAGGCACAAGAAATGCGTTTAACTTGCACAGTGCTCCACCAAGGACCCAGGACTGTTTGATAAGCGCGGTTATCATGAACGGAATACAAAACAAACAAACTCCCATTCCTGTCACTGCGAGTTGCGTCAGAAAAATATTGGTTCTTGTCCGCATTTGGCGATTGCAAATCACGACTCCGACCACGAGTGCATTTCCAAAGAAGCCCGCGACCAGAGTTAGAAACAAGACCACAAGCTGAGTTAAGGCTACGGTGTCGAGACTCGAGACGGCAGATTCAGCATGGTCCGTGGCCGTTGTCGATGAATTGTCCAACTGAATGTTTCTCTGACTCAGTAAATTATGTGCCATTATCTTACTTATTAACGCAACGCGATCCACGCAACTTGAACAGAAAGCGAAGGCGCGTTACGCAGTGGAATGTTCACACAAAAGCTGTTTAGAGGACCACCGAGTGAAATTGTGGTATTGAGTGATACCGAAAGAACTCCAGCTACTCCGCAGTCAGGCTAGATAAGCGTCAGTTTGTCAAACGCTCTTGTTTTCTCCAAACTGAATCACTAAGTACCTTTAGCTAGTTAAATAAACTTTTTATCTCTTTGTTGACAGACCGCCAGCTATTGATATTTGAAGAAAAGAAGGATTTCAAAAGAAAACATTCGACGCAGTGATTAGTCACTGAACAAGCCGGCTTTTTTGTCATTCAAGCGTGGCCTGTTGTATTGAAGATAGAAACGACCGATAGAAAGATCTCGTTGATTAAATGAATATGTTGCTAATGGAATCACTTCAAAAAGCCAAAAGGGCTACACGAGCATTGTATATCTGATTGAACTGCAAGCTAAGAGAAATGGCCAAAACTTTCTTTGCCAAATATTTTAATTTGATGGCAAGGAATACCGTGGCATGCCGTTTGAAAAAGATTATCTATACGTTTTCTCTCGATATTGTTTTCTTGAAAAACAAAACTCCTAGCATAACAACCTCCTTTACTTGTATTGGAACACAAAATTACACCGGTCGCTTTGCTTATTCATTTTTTGACATAGTTTTGTATGAAATGGGAACCTTCTGTTTTGCAGTTTGTTCTGAACATGTTGGCGGCAATTTATATATTTCAGTCCAAGGTATCCTGGTGTCAGAGGCTAGGAGGGGCCGCAGATATCTCAATGGAAATCTGGAAACGTCTTTGATTGTCCAGAAAACTTGCATCTGGTATTTGAAACAATGAATATAGCCAGCTCGCTCCTTTGTTCCTAGTTATGCATCTCAGCTTGTGAGTCTTCATTTTAATTTTTGGTTTTGGCACCAGTTTTATTTTGCTGACTGTGTAACTTGCAAAAGGAAGGCAGGACTGATAGATAGACTCGCTGCGTGCCACGTTTTAGCAATCGAGAACAATCGATTTTATATCGATAATCCCCTCAGTCTATATATGTGACTCTACACCGTGGAGTGGCCAATATCTGATTAGAACGATTTTCAACTAAGTGTCGTAAAAATCGAAACCAAATTTATCACTTTAATCAATCAGAACACAGATGCAAACAACACCCGCAAGGAACCAATGGAAGAAAACGAAAGAAAAAGGCGGAGTACGATGAAGCTACGATTCGTTTTGTTGGAATCGGATTTGATCGTCGTCGCTCTACCGACTGAGCTTTGAGGCCAGACGGGAGCAGGTGGTGGGTTATTGTGCCTCTAGCACTAATTACACATAGCAGGGAGCAAGAAAAGACATCCCATTCTTTATTTTGCGCCCTGTTCATAGCCTGCTTAAACAGGGGTAAACCCGTTGGGGATGTGATTGCCGCCGGGTGCGTGATTAAAAATGGCGAAAGAACGGTCGCCGAATTTGTTCTGTTATGCATGCGCTGTTACTATGCTCGAATCCGATACTTCCTCTTGGGGATAATAAGCTTTCCGAAAGTAAATCAAGACAGAGAAAGTATTTGCAGGCTTTAATAGGCATATGATCTTCGTGGCAGTGGCTTATATTCATAGAATAGAACCCGCTTTGCCCATTGACAGTTTTTGCTTATCTGTAACTCTACCAGAATGTCATAGACAGGGAAATCGAGAGAGAGTAGAAAAAAAGAAAGAAAGAAAACTTTTAACATTTTTGTACAATTTATTGGGTTTATAACTTACAAGAAGAGAGGATGAATACTTGAAAAATATAAAAATGTAAATTGAAGCTAGTCTAGTCTCAACTGGATGCTAAAATAAGGGGCTGTTTACATGTAGATCCAAGGAAGATCCTAGAACTAGGAAGATCCTTGCACCGTGTAAACTACTTTCGCTCGGAAGATCCTAGTACTAGGGACAAAAAGAACAAACATGGCGGCAGCCGGCCGTTCAGCTGCACAGGGCCGACAGTTATTCTTCTTTTCCTTCTCCACTTGGTAACCACTTAGGCCGAAATTTCTGCATGTAAAGCAAACGAAACGTTTTTCCGCCTTCTCAGATCTTCCTAGTGCTAGGATCTTCCTCCCTCCATGTAAACAGCCGCTTAGTTAAAAAGCTGCACAGGGCGCACAGCGTAACCTGTGAGCCTATAGGAGTTAAAAAAGGATAAAATCAAGAAAAAATCAGTTGAATGTTCTTATTCTCAAAGACAATAAGACCCGAAGTACCCGAAGGGGCAAAATGTTTTCAGTCTTGGTTGAAACATTTTTAGTCCGGACAAGCGGTTTTCCATCTTACACTAAGTTCTGGATCTGCCATTGCCTTGTATAAGAGAATACCAACCACATTCCAACCTTCCTCACCCAATGTTCAAAAATCTCACACTGTCAAATGGCTCTCCTCAAAATCATGTTGCGCGTCTTGCGTAGACATGTGCACAAAGCTGAACGGAAGTCGGACAACCTCCAGCAGAAGATGAAGGGATCAGTGGCTGTACTGAGAGAAGTTAAGGCCAGTGTGAGTTTAATGTGGCGCTTGAAATTTGTCGAGGTGGGTGGTACCATGCGGGTAAGATCACGATCGGTGCCCAACAAAACAGCGATGTTGCCACTACGATAGTAACAGCCTTTGCTGGAACTCCAGGCATTCCGGGGGATATTGAGAGGTGATTTTCTTGGCCTCGCGCCTGCATGGCAACGAGGTACATAGCCATGCTGAATGCAACGATGAGGATGATCAGAGCCGCGATGTAGAAGAAACTGTACAGCGGTGTGTCGGTTAGCAAACTCAACACGGGTCAGAAAGATCGCCTTGATCCACGAGGCGAACAGAACCGAGGAAATACACCTCCTCGTCAGCCAGCTGACATACATGTACCAGTATAGGAAGGAGATGGCGATAAAGCGATCCAGAGTCACGGAAAACTCGCCGTGCAAGTACGTTATAAACAGCCCAAACCCCATCCGGAAACGCACCGAGCCTTCAAACTGATGACCCGAGCGGCCGTTGTTAATGTCAAATATATACATAGGCACATACACTGCGCAGATAATCAGGTCAGAGTCAGCAAAATTGAGATGCAAGTCACTCTCAGTTGGCGATTCAGAAGAACTGTGAGAATCACCAACATGTTGGAGATCGTTCCGACCGATTACTGAGACGAGACTGCAAGAGACTGTGGCAGCGATCACTTCACCGGCAGGTATATATATCCCGTAACTATTGAAAACCTCATCGCTGGTGAACGAACCGTTGGAAGAACCCGCAACTGCATTTTCTCGCGGAACCATGTCTGATAAAAGTCGTGCACGGTGTCCCAATTCACATCTGTAAGCTCCGTTTTAGGGCTTACGTAATCAGTCAGTTAGCACGTTTCATCCAAAGACACCAAACAGAAACTGCGAAGGATTACTTCTTGGGTTTTGTAGCTAAATGATAACCAAAAACGGGCGATATTTGTTCAATCCAAGGTTACGACAGCAGTGAGTACGTTCACTGAGCAACGGCTTCAGTTCCACCGGAGGAAGACATTTCTCAAACGAAATCCTTCTTGTTCTTTTTTTTTTTTTCTCAAGACAAAACCGCACCCCTGGCAATCTCAGTTCCCCTCCCCCTCCCCCTCCCCTTCCCCCCTCCCCTTAGAAAGGCCTGATACTCAGGCTACAGAAATAAGCAACCTTGGTTCCTACTTCCTACTGCGCCTTGTTTTTCAACGCACTTCTCGGTGTTTGGAAATCGGATGAAACATTCTTCCTCGTGTTTAATGTATTACTTCCAAGCACCACTATACATTGATGAAAGCCGATTGCTTTCATTGTTTCGAATTGTTTGGAATCTCTTCCTTGACACAAAAATCGAGTTGGTGATATTTAACTTTTAAAAAGAAGCCTCTGAAGAGAGAGCACTGAACACAGGTAATTAACCTTTGTTTTCTGACTGCAGTATAATTTACACTTTCTAAGTCATTTGGGAAGCTAAAAACGGATGGATTACCCCTGATATGAGCGGAAAGTATCACTGGAAAGCTTAAACTCTCGAATGAATAAAGCCCTGTTTCTTAATTTTTGTAATAACAATTGTTCTTCTTGAAATACTTAATGCTGTAATGTAAAGAAAAAGTCATAGCTTTATACTGTCAATAAACCAGGGAAATTTCTATGGAAACTCTGAAATTTCGTTGGCGATGATCGAAACTGACATGTAAATTTCAAAACTCCGTTCAAATTTCAAAAATAGCGGTCACGCGTGACGTGGATTGACTGTACTTCAAATCGCGATAATGGGATAAAAATAACTCAAATGAATAATTATTCAACTGACCAAACTTGTTTGCTTGAAATGTCCAGGTCACGTGATTAACCATGCGCTACCGTTCGAGAAAATTATCGAAAATAATTTCGACAGGTGCCCTGATTCCCAGCACTAACTGCATTGGAAATTTAAATGAAACAATTTAATTTATCCATGGCTGAGATTAAGGAAATCACTGGGAATGAACCAAAGCGCTAAACTAGATGAACACATATTTGGAGCAACCTCGTTCTAAAAGCCCTGGGAACGAGGTTGATATTTGGAGGTTTTGATTAGTGCCAGTCCCTCCCCATTGAGCCACTCAATATACATTAAACATGGCATTAAAGAGTTATTTCTGTTCCGAGCGATCTTCTATTAGAAGTACCAGTAGTTATTTCTGACATTAAACTTTGGCTTAATAACTGTTGTCACTTACTAAGAAGAAAACAGCCTTTTACAAAATTGAGTGTGTTTAGTCACGTGACCAAAACAAGAAATGTATTCAAAGGGTGCTTACCATTTACGCAAAATGATTTAGCTTGTCTCAACAGAAGATGGATAACATGCAAAATGTATGAACATCAGCTGTAAATCCCAAAAGGAGTAATAAAAATGCATCACTTTGACCAGAAGCCCATAATTTCAGAAGTACTCCAAATGGAATGATGTGTACGGTATTTTCCAACTGGAATTTCCGGGTTTTCCATGTAAATGGTAAGCACCCCAGATTTACCCGTTGCTCTTACTTCCTTTATCAGGATTTCAAAAGCGTATCAAGAAAAGCGGATCAACTTTGATAACAATAGGCTTTGTTATACGACCTAAAATTGACCTTATATGGCCTTTAGGAACAATGACAGGAACAATGGCGGCAACAGCTTCTAAAGACTCGCGCGATTTTTCAAAATTTTCCGATTACCATACGAGCGGGAAATTTGAACGATCGGAAGACAAATTTTCCCCGGGGGAGGTGGTACTGGTATAATTATTTCGATGCAAATAGTTACTGTGGGATGGCTGGTAGGGCGAGGGTTGTACTCAAAAGTAAAAGCTGCCGTGTAGGTTACAAGTATGACATTACCAGTGTTTGTTGGCAAAAGAACTATTCAACCGCTTTATCTAGAGGAGCACTACGCGTGGCAAGTGCACTGGAGGTGAAAGCATGCATTTGGCCAGCGATTAATGCCTGGAAGCGCTGCGAACCTCGCGCTTCTTTCCCCAGTGCGAACATTTAGTCCGGCGAAAAAGCATTCGGGAGCTGACAATCCCACGAAAATTGGAGGCG
>NW_028145444.1:6770000-6782500 GCF_977016875.1 Pavona decussata | reverse complement strand
TTTGGCCAGCAGTTGGTTGCCAGGGGAGACTCTGAGGACAGGGATTTTGTCACTGCAGGATTTCTGGCCAAAGAACCCTCTCCTGGTGACCAACTGCTGGCCAACGAGACTGAGGATTCTGGGTATGAGATTTTGCCCTGCTCAATTACATACCTGAGCCAACCATTGAACATTAAAAGTTTAGGTCCTATCCCTTATTTACACCCTTGTAATTCAATCTAACCAACCCAACATGCCAGGTGAGATTTAACTCTTTAACCCCTAATATCAGAGAACAAATTCTCCTATCTCGTCCCCATACTATACTTATAAAACACCTGGGAAGAAGTTTCATATCCTTAATTCTCATGACCTCAGGGGTTGAATAAGCATTGAAATTACAATGAGAAATTTGATGCTGACCACTTAGGGTTTAAAGGGTTAAACATCCACAAGATACTAAAAGAGACCTTAAAGCTTGATTTCTCCTATGCACTTGGGGGTGAGTGCAGATTCACTTCCTGAATAGTGGCTGGTGATCAAGCCTCAAGGACTCAATCCCACCTCCCAATCACCCAAGGGGGAAGAAGGTGACAATCAGTGATTTGCAATAAACAAGGAGCTTTAAGATATTGAAAATAAAGGACCTACAATATGTTGAATGTTGAGATGATTTTATGGTTTTTATCCACAATATGACTAATATCCAGGGCAAAAATGCTCTTAAGTTTCTCGAATGAACTGTCACAGACCATATGCCAAAAATGAGGACAATCTGATGAAAACAGGAAAAAGCAAAAATTTAATGCTTATGCACTTCTGTTTTCTTTGGATTTTCCCCGAATTTTGGTCACATTTTTGATAAAAACAATTATCAATGCAAAATTTGGCACAGCTGAAGTGTATCTTTTATTCACCCAGCCTTTCAAATGTAGCTGAAGCAAAAAGCTTTGCACCCATCAAAAAAGAATCATCATGGTAGAGAGACAGCCTTAATCCCCTTGCCTCCTACTCCCACTTTCCTCTCTCTTCCAAAAATATCTCTGAAATGATAAGTACGACTCCGTCATCTCAAATTCCCAAGGGAAATCAAAAATAGTTTGAGATAGTAGGGGCTATTTTTCAACAAATTCTAATGATCAGTCCCCTCCCCGATCATTTTGGTATAGGAGACCTCCCCAGGGGTGGTTATCTTTTGTAATGGGTTTTAAAAATATTTTGCAATTTACAAAACGCAGTCGGGTATTGAGCCTGAAGAAAATTTGAATTACAGAACTACTTGTCAGAGAGAATTGGTATCTTTTAAAAGGGAAACAAACTTTTAGGGTACAGCTAGGCTCTTTTCAAAATTTCCAACAACTATTCAATTCACTTACATATGGGGGTCATCCAACTCTAGATCTAGGACAAATCCTCTGGCTATAAGAATTTACTTGTTACATTCAGCTGGTGAAACAGATCTTGTACTTCCTCTGGTGTTGTGGCAAAAATAGACACATAAGATTCACATCCATTGTCAGCATCCACAACAGAAAGGACTATGATTTGTCCCTCGCCTTTGTCGTTGTTATTGTCTGCAAACTCAACTAACGCTTTAGCTCCCATATTGTCATGCTTGTTCTTGCAAAATATTGCAGAATGTTTCAAGCCATTGTCTAGAGCCATGTGGCGAGCTAGTAGTAAATGAGTTGTGTCGCCACCAATTCTTGGGTTGACATCAACCAGGTACTTTGCATTGTCTGTGATTAAAACTTCAAAGGTGACCAAGCCAAAGTACCCTTGTGAGTGAAGGTAGTTTTTCACTGGTAAAGTGAATTCCTCGGACACAAGGTTCTTATAATCTTCTTGCTTGTCCCAGTCCACCAGTCCAGAAGTCCAGCAAAATCCATTGAATCCCCCCGTTGTAGTACCCAGCCAGAATAAATCCCCCGATTTGTGCAGATAAAATTGAAAGCTGGGGACGTCGTTTACCCCAGGGATAAATTCTTGAAATACAATTCCATCCTTCCAGTGACACACATCTTTGATTTGATGCAGTGCAGCGGACAACTCACTCGTGTTCCTAACAAGCCAGCTGCCCCGTCCGCCCGTACTGAGGTCAGCTTTGACCGCGCAAGGGTAAGAAATTGATTTTCGGTCCACATGTCTGGGGAAAGGCACTCCGATATCGACAATCGAGCTCTTGCACTGCACCTTGTAAAGGATATCCGGGGGTACGCTGTGCTTATGCTCTGGTATACCTTGCAACGCGGCCGTGGTTACAACGGGGACATTATCGCGAAGTGCTTCGTCTAAAGACTTAATTACAACCGCAGGGAAAGCGGGAAGCCATTGTCTCCAATGCTGTTGTAAGTAGGCTTGCGGATGGCACTCCATAATAATAGGAATTTCATTTCCAGCCGCGGGAAGATGTCGAAATGGCGACAGTAGGCGATCAAAATTCAGCGAGGACGGCGGGCAGTCATACACGCGGTACTTCTTGTCGTTCAAGAATCGGTAGCCCTTGGAATAAGACGATGGCTTTTGAGGTAAGAAGTAAGCTTCCTTGAGACATTTCTGAATGAGCCTGCCGATGGTGACAACGTTCTTTGAAGACATAATCTGACGATGTCTGGTGTATCTTGATTACCATAAACACGTGTACGAGAAATCCCTCACCTCAAACCTGCTCAAACGAAGGCTTCTTGTGTGACACGGCTGACGTAAGTATTCTTCGATCTTACCAAGCACTTTCGATTAATTTCATTGCTATAACAGCCGACCTACTTTGACCTTTTTGCCTCAGTTCACATCAAACCGAAAATATAACTCTTATTTTCCACTTTTCCACACTCGCGAAACCGGATAGACTTCCGGTTTAATATTGGTTCGCCCCAGTTTGTCCCACATCTGTACAAACTGGACCTTGGATTGCGCACTACAGAGTGTGGACTGGGTATAAGTACTCTCAGGTGGTAACCAATGGTTACTGAAGTTTTTTAGCGGAGATGTGGGGGGGGGGGGGGGGGGGCATTGCGTTGCAGATTTCCGATTAGTTTCAGAACCACATGTAGAATATTCTCAACAAACCTCAAAAAGGTACCTTGTACTCAATATTTGTTTGTGCCGGGCTTCACTATAGTATAAGATCATAGTCATAGTCTCTTGATAAGATTTATTGTGCTCGATAATCTGTGAAATATCTACACCCTCACAGGTTACCAGACTGGAGGAACAGCACTTTCCACCTGGACTCAGGAGGATACTCCGGTATATTAGTGAGTTTAATATTCAGCAGCTACTTCGGCAACAGCAATGTCTCGTTAACTGATGAGAAAACAAAGGTCCTGGACGTCTGTTCTAAATGTTGCTACATTTCTTCGTCGTCCGTGAAATGACCCGAAATTCAAGGTTTTGAGGAGAACGTGACTGAGGAGTTATTCATTCTCTGTCCTAATTTGAACTCCGTTCCTACTAGTTTCTGGATATATAGTTGAGCCACCTTGTACAAAATGGAATAATCGCGAAGTAGTTCAAATGATGTGGACTTAAACCCTGTTCAGACTAGGTCAGGGTCCGAAATTGCGCTTTCCTGGTCGCCAATGCGACTAAAAATTTTGCACTGGCGACCAGAATTTCACAATTGGTCGCCAGCGGGCGATTAACTATTTCAAGCCACGATCATTATACAAACAATAACTTTGATTTTCAGCCAAATCGCGATAAAATGAAATTCAAAGCCGCCCTCCAATTGGTCACTTACTTTTTACCTTTTCACTGCTTTTGACGTATAAAACCGATTTTCCTGTTATTATAAATCTATCACAACGTTTCACAGCTCGAGCAGTGTGAAGGTCGCCGCCTTTTTTTTTTTTTTAAACGAGAAATGCTGCACGGTTGTGGCCTGGTGCGAGCAATATGGCGATCCGTCGATCGTCTTGATAGAACACGAAAGGAAAGATCGTTTTGAACATAGAACAAAGAACCAAGCGGCAGTTTTTCAATCTGGTACATTTCTTCTCCAAAAGGTAGAGACAAGAGAAGAGATAAAGTTGACTTGAAACATTTGGCAGTCTTATGAAACTGCGTATATAGCCGGCATTCGATTCGTTCGTCGTGGTTTATCAGTGGTAGGTGTATAAATCGCCATTGCGGCCCCAAACGTGTTCTCTTCGTTCTGATTCTTAAAAGAAAAATTGGCCACCAAAATTTTCCATCTGGCAACCAAAACTTTTGGTTTGTGTTTCGCTGCGAAGGAAAAATTTTATTGACACTTTTTGGCGACCACATTTTTCCATATAGCGACTGAAAAAAAAATTTCAGTCGCCACTTGGCGCCTGCCTAAAAAAGTTAATTTCGGACCCTGTCAGGTGCCCGTGTCAGAGCAGAGCCCTGTGCCCGGGCACTAAAAAGGACGTTGTTCAGACTCCTTGGTGCCCAAGGACCAATCGCTAATCGTGTTCTCCTTCTTCAATTTAGCGCTCGCCACTATGTTTGCTGTATCGTAAGGAGGCATAAGGAAAAAACGTGGGAACTGACAAAATCCTGTTCACACCGGTGCCCGTGCCCAGGAACGGTGCCCGAGTGCTACCTTTGGAGGTAGTGCCCGTGCCTGGGCACGGTGCCCAGCTTTTTGCTCGAGCACCGACAAAAAGCGGCTCTGTTCAGACTAGTGCCCGTGCCCGAGAACCGGGAACGGGCACCTAGTCTGAACGGGGCCTTATATTCTCAATAGACGTTTCGTTGGCGTTGCTGTCGTTATTATTGGAGTTAGCTCCGTATTACTAATCAGGACGACTATGAACAAATCACACCAAAGTTAGTCACTTAAGTCCAGGGCTAAAACAAGAAACAAGAGTAAAAACTGAAAGTTTTTTGGCCCAGAACATTTTCCCAAAAAGTCCTTCTTTCATCACATCAAAAAAAAAAAAAAAAAAAAAAAACGCTAAAAAAACTCAATAGAGAGTGCGATGATTCATGAATTCCGGCTTGCAGGAATTTACACGGAACCGAAATAATTGATGCTTTCAGCCCATCATTCTGCCATCACGCAACTGTTACAAAATTTAGACACAATTCCAGCCATTCTTTCAAATTAGGTAGCGATAGATTTTTGTTCAGGGAAATCAGGAAATAACAAAATGGAATAAGTGCTGCTAGCCTGCGTAGCTGACGATATTCTCCGCGCGAATATAGAGATTTTGTGAACAGAGTTGTGTAGGACGCGCGCCTTTCCGCCATTCTCCTCGTGGCTTTGCTGCTTGTTCGCGCAATAGGCAGCTCTCGCCTCCGCCCAATATCCCGCCAGCTATGCACGCTAATACTGGGGGAAGTAGGGGGGGGGGGGGGGTTATAGGCTCGGGCTTCATTAGCAATTGTCTGCCTGTAATGGGAGCTTTTAAACATTTCAGTGGACTTTCCATCAAATTTTCAATAACATTTAGCGTCTCTTTTGACCATTCACAAATGTTTAGCATTGGGGCTATTGAACAGAAATCTCAACTTGGTTCAAGTCAGGCCCCACCTTTGCCCGTCACTAAGGAACAGATAGGAACAAAAAACAAAGCCAGTAAAGATATTTTCACAGAATGCCATGAATCGCATAACTTTGAGTCTTAACGACTGAAAAAAAAAAAACTTGTTCATGGTGACGGTTGCGGACTTAAAACATGGCGGACTGACTGGGGATAAAATGAGAAATAAGTCAAATTTGTCAGTACTAGCAACACTTAAGCCACGTGTTGAGAGTGAAGGAGCTTTCCATTTCATCACATTTTAACGTAAGAGACACTGAATACACAAGCATAAATCTCTTAGTAGGAAGTCGACGTTTTAGTACTCAATCCGTAGTCCGTAGTCCGCCTGTCCATGGTCCTAATTTTATGCTGGCTCTTAGATAAAGAGGTTTACAAGAGCAGTGAAGCAAGACTTGTAAGCGGTGAAAGAAATAGGCTTGTTGCACGCAAAATCTTCAGACGCTGTGATAGTTTCTTGTAATTGTGATTTAAGTGCCCTAAAAAGAATTTCAAAACAGACAAAAAGGGAAAACAAAGATTTCCAGCTACGATTTGTGTAGTCGTACAAAATGAACAGTCATTGGAATTTTCAAATAGTCAACCGCAACAGGGCGTAGACGGAGCTTTATTTGAATTACAATGAGTAAGTAGTAAAGAGTTATTAATGAGGAGTTTTGAAATTCTAAAGAATTATAATAATTGCAAAATACGTTTTGTGCCTTTCGTTCGTGACCAACGTCATGCTCGTATTGTTTTGGTTGCGATGGCGGTTTTGTTTTACACCTTTGTTGTTCCCTAACATTACATATCAATATCTACCAAAGGGCACAAAAAAACCCCAATCGATTCAAACCTCCTCGCCTGGGGTTAGCTCGATTGCACAAATCTCGTCAACGTCAACAATATCAACATTAAGATATAGATGTATCAAATGAGGGCGCATTCTATCAAGTAATTATCGCTGCGAGTTAGCAAATTAAAAATAGTTATCAAAAAGTGAAAAAGCTGTATCAAAACAAAACATAGAACCAAAGAGGCCAATGATATGAGGCTTAGCTTTCATGTGTTCCTTCTATATTGTTATTGCTTCTTTAGCTCCAGTCACATGATCAACTTAATAAATCACACTCGGAGAAAATTTAGAGAGACTTAGAATCACGACCAAGAGAAACAACAAACGATTATCCAACGTTTCCAACTCGCTGTTTCCAGTTAACATCAAACGACAGAATTATTTTCCTCAATCTATTCTTCTGAATAATAATTACTTATCATTTTGAGGAAACGTAAAACGTAAATGCGATCATAAACCTCAGTTTGTCATTCGCCTCTAATGACTATTCGCCCCCATTTTTAACACTCTTCGCCTTTCGTTCGGACGCCCGCAAATGTCAGCTATTGAGCAGCATTTTACTGGCGTCATAGTTATTTCACAATTAATACAATGAACAGTATAAAACTCGCAGTTTCATTGGTGTAGCGGAGTTTGTGATTAGTGTACAGACGCACGAATGACGTCACTGAGTTATAGCTGATTGCGCTTTGCAAGAACAACCAGAAGACAGTTTAATGGTTGCTATTTCTTGGGCATGGTTATGATGCCTCATAAACCATGGCCGCTTAACCAATCAAATCCCTGGAATTGAATTATACAATGATTCCGTTTTTAATAATAGTATATACCAGAGCATTTGGAAGTGCTTTTTTGCGCACTCTGGTTGCTGTTCTTAAAAACTGACATCAGGTAGTATCCCACTGTTGTCCTGGATTTCCTGCCCGAGGTGACGGTTTGGGACTGCCAGCTATCTGTTGGTTTTACATTTACTAATTCAAAACAAGATTCACCTCAGTGTCTTTGACAATGGCAGATATAACCTCGCCGCTTTGCAGCGCTATCCAGTAACTACTTCTACATCGGTGAATAATGGCATTTACTAATTAAAATTAAAAACAATTTTTCATGTCAGTCAGTCAGTAGATAAATCAAGCATCTACTTACACATCGGTAAATAATTATATTATTAATGATTTTTTTATGCTTTCCTCAAGTAGTAATGGTGCTAGCTTGTTTTAGTTGTCACATTTTGTCCATTGCCCGTCAAAAATCTACCTTGATCAGCGTTTGTGCCATTCATGTCTATCACTGAATTATGCATAATAACCTTTTTGTAACAACATTGAGATTAACTAAATTTTTTAAGGAACAAGGGGCACTGACACGCGGCGATTTTGTTGTATTTTGGTCAAAACCGTTCAAAGTTTTGACAAAGAACGTTTTTATAACGTGAAATTGCTGTTAGAGCACCGCGAAGAAAATATTAAGCGATTTCTCCGAGAAAAACAAACTTTAATCAGGTTTTAGCATTTTCTCTACAATACACAGGAAGAACTTGAAAAAATTGGTTCCAATTCATTTCCATCCAAGCCATCCGAAGCCAAACCTAGTTAATACCAGTTTCTGTGCACTAATAGGGTCATTGTTAACAAAACTGAAACATTATTTTGACGAATCCGTCGATTCAAATATGTGTTTTGGCCATTCAAAGTGACACAAAAAATAGGTGACACTGCCCCTTTAAGAACACACTAACAACATTACCCAGGCTGAGAGTCACTTATTATTTTGACCAAATGTTTTTGAAATGAACAGTACAAATACGGATATAAAACTAATATATGTACAACTTCGGTCTCTATTGTCCAATCAATTAACCCGAATAATAGTCGTGGTCACGGTCCGCATAGATTTATTGAAATACTACAACAGTTAACAAAGAACATGGGAAGAACTTTTCAGACTCAAATTAACCCCCCCTCCCCCCCCCCCAAAAAAAAAAAGAGCGTTTGGCCTAAGCCCCAAAATTAGACGTCATTATAGAAAGAAAAATAGTGTATGTGAGTATACGTATTATTTTGACATATCAAATGAATTTTGAAAATCATAAGGGAACAAAGTGAATTTCGTTTTCAACACGTGTGATACCCAACCTATGTTTTAAAAACATCATCAATGATCAAACCTTGTCTATCTCACATCCTGCCATAAGATTGTTTAATTTAAAAGGAAAACATGACATTAGGTTGAACACCCGAATCGACACATACAATGTTGGCCTCATTAGTCGCCAGGAAATGCATCCGGCCTGGAAGAAAAACTTTGTCATTGCAGATTTTATGTTCCCACTGAGCTTAGATAACTCAGTTGCCTTTGGTTAGAAAGCCACATATATAAATTTTCAAAATGGTTTACTTAAAATCACTGCTTACAACAGTTGCAATGTGTGCAATTATAGTCGCACAATCATCGGTTGCTGTGTTCGGCAATGGTTTGGTTTTGGCCGTTATCGCACGTTTTAAATCGTTACGAACTGTTCCCAACCTCCTCATAGCAAATCTTGCGTTAGTTGACCTGCTCAGTGCAGCCATCAACATGCCGATTCATATGATCTCCACGGTCTTGCAATTGAGTTGGTACAGGGGACAGCTTCTGGCAATCATGACCAGCTTCTTCACTCGTCTTTCCGCGTTTCTGAACCTTGCATCGATGTTAGCCTTGTTGGCAAACATGTACTTTGCAATTGCTTTCGATCTGAAATACTACGTGTGGAAAAGCAACCAGAAGGCTGTGACCTGTTCTTGTCTCATCTGGTTCATCTGCACTGTGTTGGGGGTCTTGTCCTGCATCCCGCTGCTCAGTATCAATCTTGGTGATGCGCCTGTTACTGAATACAAAAGGGAGATTATAACGGAACGAAAGCCTTTCATCGTTCCTGTCATGGCATTTTTCGTCATCTGTGCAACAGTGCTGGGTGTCTTGACAGTTTTCGCCATCAGGAGAAACAAAAAGCAGGTATCTAAAAAGGCATATGACTAACCTAGGTTTAAAAAGGTTCCAATAATCATGCTGTATGAAGTTGGGTCTTTTTTGCTGACATTACGCCATGCAGTGTTATTAATCGAGGAGATCGGTTGCTGTTTAGTTAGCACTCATGTAAATATGAATTTAAAAACTACAAAAAAAAAAAAATTTTGGACTGAAGCCGTCTGCGTAAGGTTAACTGCGGATAGCTGAGAATTGGCCAAAATATTTACTGTCAGCTGACAAATGGCAGAGTTTTTTAACTGATAGCTGAGAGACGTAAAGAAAACTGTTAGCTGAGATATCTAAGCCATGGCTGAGTAAAGTGTGAATTTTACTTTATGCTCGGTTTTACCGTATCGTTTAAGCCTGAGGAATATAAGTTGCCGACGAACATGGCTCGGAGATCATCATAACTTGTCTCCAGAAAGTCGTATACCTGTGGTCGAGACTGGAATCATTTGAAAGTTCTTGTAAAACTTCGGATAATACCCGACAATGTTCGGCTACCAAATTAAGAGGGAAACCGTTTATATGGCACAATTAATTGATAGCTAAGAAATGGGGTAACTTTAAGCCGATAGCTGAGAAATGGCTTAAAATTGATCTCATAGCTGAGAATCCAGCAATCCCATCCAAACCCGCATAACTGAAAATTCCCAAAATGTCTACAACAGGCTAAATGCGCTGGTTTTATCGTATCCGTAGACTACCTGTGGGAGCATATTTTTTTTCAGCAGTCTCCTGTCGGCTTACTTGCTAGTGATAATTTTGGAGAAATCATTAAATTGCTTATCTTAACAGATTTTTTTCTTCTTCCTAACAGAGAGCAGAGATGACCTTGCCTGCTCTTCAAGCCCAGGCTCGACTGAAGAGTGACATCAAGACGACCAAAACTATTGCAATTACAGTAGCAGTCTTCCTAATCTGCTATGTTCCCTTCGCGGTTTATGCGGGTGTGGGACAACAAGACAGAAGCCCCAATGACATTTGGTTTTTCTTTCTGTCGTGGCTCGCTCTATACTTCTCGTCCGCTGCGAACCCGATCATCTATTATCTGCGGACCAACTGGTTTCGCTCCGTCTTCAAGCAGTTTATGAAAGATCCCATCGGATCAAGCCCCTTCAAAGAAAACCCAAGAGGGACAGGTAAAGGAAGGGCCAAACCAAATGTGGAAGGGGTTGCAATTACAAAGAAAGATGGCGAAGCAGATTCCAATGGCCTCCAACCAAACGAAATTCAGATAATGAACAATTATCACGGGCAACGAAGGAATGGAATGGTGATTTCATCAATCCAAGCCATGGAAGCTCACCTGAATGAAGAAGGAGATGAAAAGCAGCAAAGAGGTAAAGCCGTCTGCTCAAATTCCACCAGCCTCTCTTTCTCGATCAGCCGACCATCACAATTTCTGATCGTGCAAATAGAAGACGCCTCTGCAACCACAATTCAAGCGCAGAAGTCCGATTACCAAGGACACAATGAAATAAAAGCAAAAAAGGAGCAAGCTCTAGAAACAAAAAGAGGGAATAAGGGGTCCAGGAAAGGAAAGCCGTCTGCTAAGATGAATGCTCATCTGATGTCTGGATGTCGAGCTGAAGCGAAATGAGAAGTCCTCGCCCTCGGTTCTGTGGCGAAGAAAACTAAATTGGAAGAGATTCTTGGAAGGAGGCGCAATGCCATAACGCCTGCGCTCCGGGATCAGCCCAACCTCGCTTTATTTGAGATCTCGGAGGAGACGAACAAAGGAGAAGACATCAAAGATATTGTAGTTGTAGAATTGGAATGACAAAAACAAAAGAAATGCATGCGAAAGCCTTATTACTTAGCATTGATTTTTTTTTTAGCTTCTATCCAGTTTAATTGAAGGTGGCAATGAAGGGTACGTAGTAAGCCTTAACCTTTTCCTTTGTGCTGCGCAGGTGGTACAATGACGTCATATCCCACGAGAATTATGTCAAATGAAATGCAAACCAGCCATTTTAGACCCACCTTCAATTTCTCATTTTCTCAAAAGACGCAAAAGCAACTGCACCAAAACTAATAAAGAAACGCTAAAATGGTGTAAATTGTACAAATTCATTAATAAGCTAGGATGAGCCTTAAATTTCTCGTAAAAGGTTAAAACATCCAATTTTGAGAAATCATAGTTGTAGATCGTTTTGCCGTGGAAACACCAATTCATGTGATTAATAAACCTTGTGCGAAATTGCTTGTTTGTTTGTTTGTTTTTGGTTTCAAGTCAGCTTGAACACTTTCCAACCCCTTCCCCTACTCCCCCAGGTTATTTAAAAGTGGGTATAAGAAAATGAATAGGAAAAAATGAAAAAAAAGTAGCCTAAATTTAATGAGAGGACGACTAATAGGAAAATAAAAAACGCAAAACTGACCTATACCTAAAATACGATCATAAAATCTCTCTATGATTCGTCATTATCTGATTATTCGCTCCTATTTATCACTATTCGCCTTGTGATCGATTACTAACCATCACCGGATCTCTATCGGCGACACTGATATTTGGGTAGATATTTCCTTCCTTTTCATGGGGGATAGCTTTGACGGTTGACGGTTTGAAACATTTTAGGGCTTTTGACGGTTGACGGTTATCAATGGGGGATTTCCTCCATGAGTTAAAGTTAATATTAACTTTTGTATTTTTGTTTTAATATTAACAATTCTGTTCTGGAGGTTGTCTTGGTCGGGAAAACGTTCTCAACGTATTAAATCATTGTTTTGAAAAGTTCTTCCAGACGGAAGTTAATTGTGATGTCAGTTTAGACGCAAACTAAGTACAAAGACCACAAAGTGAGTATATTTGAGAATATGGAAAACGGTTTACCAGTTAAAAAGGTTCCTTGGAAGCGAGAGGTATGGGATGAGCAGCTGAAAAAGTCATATTTGAAGGACCTTGAAACCGTTTGACGCCTGTTTTGTTTTTGTTTTTTTTAAATAATAATTGTAATAATTTAACTTTAGTTTTTAATAATAACTGTTTTTTTGTGCTGAAGATAAAATTGCCATTTTTGACGATTGACGGATAAATTTTTGGCAGTTTGACGGCTGATTGTTAACCCCATTGAGACTCTCTTAACCTGGTTGTACTCACCTGAAACGGCCGTTGTCGTACTTTTCATCGCGCAGTTTTACTTTCCTGTGAAATTTCA